>NW_027253184.1:0-17324 GCF_044704955.1 Pristiophorus japonicus
GTCACTTTGGGGAGAGCTTGTGTCGGTTTGTGGAGTGAGTGTGTCGGTTTGTGGAGTGAGTGTGTCAGTTAGGGGAGCGAGTGTGTCAGTTTGTGGAGCGAGTGCGTCAGTTTGGGGAGCGATTGTGTCGGTTTGGGGAGAGTGTTGTGTATCTGTAAAGCATGTACTCCCATGTTCCGCCACTAGGGAGCTCATCCCTTGAAGTCCCAAGGAATCCCAGCATCCCTTGGGAGCAATGTATATATGCTGGCCCCTAAGGCCTGTTCCTCACTCTGGAGTGTCTTATGGAGTGACTGAGGTCACTGTTACTTTAACCTCGCTGTGTGCAGCCTCATCAGTGTTAGGAACACAATAACTGGCGATGAGAATACCATTCCAACGCAAAGATGCAGGAAACTGTGGGCATCCTGGAGAAGTTCTCGGAGGGTGAGGACTGGAAGCCTATGTCAAACGGCTAGACCAGTACTTTGTAGCCAACAAGCTGGATGGAGAAGGAAGCGCTGCAAAAAGGAGAGTGGTCCTCCTCACGGTCTGCGGGGCACCGACCTACAGCCTCATGAGGAATCTTCTGGCTCCAGTGAAACCCACAGATAAGTCGTATGAGGAGCTGTGTACACTGGTTCGGGAGCATCTTAACCCGAGGGAGAGCATGCTGATGACGAGATATCGGTCCTACACGTGCCAGCGATCTGAAGGTCAGGAAGTGGTGAGCTACCTTGCCGCGCTAAGGCGACTTGTAGGACAATGTGAGTTTGATGGCTACCTGGAGCAAATGCTCAGAGACTTTTTTGTACTGGGCATTGGCCATGAGACCATCCTACGAAAGCTTTTGACTGTAGAGACACCGACCCTCAGTAAGGCCATTGTGATAGCACAGGCGTTTATGTCCACCAGTGGTAACACCAAACAATTTTTCTTTTTTTTTGAAATTCGTAGCCAATCGTTCCAATTCTTTGTCAAATCACAAACGCCAGAGGTCACCTTGCACACATCAAGGATCACTCTGCGCCAATGCTCTTAGCCAAAAGGCCTAGAGCCACTGCACCGTTCCTGGAAGTACTGCAATACCAGGTTCGTGCCATGGAGGTGGATGGGTCAGGCCCCCCACCCACCTCCGTGGAGGTGGATGGGTCAAGCCACCCCACCCACCTCCTATTTCCAAAAAAGCAAGCATATACCTTCCTGATCCAGGGAGAACCACCTTGGGGTTATGGTGGTTACTCCCCTGTCAGGTCAGTTACGCATGATCTTAGCCAAAAGGTCGAGAAGCGATATAACACCAAACAAATCTCTCAGCACATAAGTGCCAGCAATGTTCATAAATTAAATGGAACTGTGTTTGCGAGCAGAAATGTACAGGGCAGAACCTACAAGTCAGCAGGCCTCAGGTGACCCAGATGACTCAGAGTCCGCAACAAAGGATGAATGCCAGGCAATTCACACCTTGTTGGCGTTGTGGAGGCTTCCATTCTGCCTATTCATGCTGCTTCAAAGGGTATGTTTGCAAGAGTTGTGGATCAATGGGGCACCTCCAATGAGCTGCAAGCTCTGCAAAACCTGCTAACCACCATGTGGCAGAGGAAGATCGGTCCATGGTGGATCAAAACAATTTCGAGCCTCAGAGAGAGGAGGCAGATGCTGAAGTACATGGAGTGCACACATTTTCAATAAAACGTCCACCTATAATGATAAACGTAAAATTGAACGGCTTACCCGTAGCCATGGAACTGGACACTGGCGCTACCAATCCATCATGAGTAAAAAGATGTTTGAGAGACTGGTGCAACAAGACATTCAGACCAGTCCTGAGCCCCATCCACATGAAACTGAGAATGCATACCAAAGAGCTTATCACTGTCCTGGGCAGCGCCATGGTCAAGGTCACCTATGAGGGCACGGTGCACGAACTGCCACTCTGGATTGTCCCGGGCGATGGTCCCACACTGCTTGGAAGGAGCTGGCTGAGCAAAATCCGCTGGAACTGGGATGACATCCAAGTGCTATCACATGTCGATGAGGCCTCATGTACCCAGGTTCTTAACAAATTTCTTTCCCTTTTTGAGCCAGGCATTGGAAACTTTTCGGGAGCGAAGGTGCAGATCCACTTGGTCCCAGAGGCACGACCCATTCAACACAAGGCATGAGCGGTACCTCACATGATGAGGGAGAGAGTGGAAATCGAGCTGGACAGGCTGCAACGCGAGGGCATCATCTCCCCAGTGGAATTCAGCGAGTGGGCCAGCCCGATTGTTCCAGTACTCAAAAGTGATGGCGTGGTCAGGATTTGCGGCGATTATAAAGTAACTATGAATCGTTTCTCGCTACAGGACCAATACCCGATACCTAAGGCAGACGACCTATTTGCGACGCTGGCAGGCGGCAAGACGTTCACCACGCTCGACCTGACTTCGGCCTACATGATGCAGGAGCTGGAGGAGTCTTCTAAGGGCCTCACCTTCATCAACACGCACAAGGGACTGTTCATCTACAACAGATGGCCGGTTGGAATTCGGTCGGCTGCAGCGATCTTCCAGAGAAACATGGAGAGCCTACTCAAGTCGGTACCACACACGGTGGTCTTTCAGGACGACATATTGGTCACGGGTCGGGACACTGCCGAGCACCTACAAAACCTGGAGGAGGTCCTCCAGCGACTGGATCGCGTAGGGCTGCGGCTGAAGAGGTCGAAATGCGTCTTCATGGCAACAAAAGTGGAGTTTTTGGGGAGAAAGATCGCGGCGGACGGCATTCGGCCCACAGACGCCAAGACAGAGGCTATCAGGAATGTGCCCAGGCCACAGAACATCACGGAGCTGCGGTCGTTTCTGGGACTCCTCAACTATTTTGGTAACTTCCTACAGGGGTTAAGCACCTTTTTAGAGCCCCTACATGTGTTATTGCGCAAAGGTGAGAACTGGGTATGGGGAAAAAACAAAGTAAATTGCTTTTGAGAAAGCCAGAAATATGTTATGCTCCAACAAGCTGCTTGTATTGAAAGACTTGTGTTAGCATGTGACGTGTCATCGTACGGAGTCAGGTGTGTATTACAACAAGCTAACGTTGCGGGGAAGTTGCAACCTGTTGCCTATGCTTCCAGGAGCTTGTCTAAGGCCGAGAGGGCCTACAGCATGATTGAGAAAGAGGCATTAGCATGTGTGTTCAGGGTAAAGAAAATGCATCAGTACCTAATTGGCCTCAAATTTGAGCTAGAAACCGATCACAAGCCCCTCACATCCCTGTTCGCTGAAAACAAGGGGATAAATACTAATGCCTCAGCCGCATACAAAGGTGGGCACTCGCGCTATCAGCGTACAATTTAACCATCCGCCACAGACCAGGCACCGAGAACTGTGCAGATGCACTCAGTCGGCTACCATTGCCCAACACGGGGGTGGAAATGGCACAGCCTGCAAACTTGTTGATGGTGGCGCAGCCCGCAGACTTGTTGATGATCATGGAAGTGTTTGAAAATGATAAATCATCTGTCACAGCCCACCAGATTAGGACTTGGACCAGCCAAGATCTTCTGCTGTCCCTAGTGAAAAACTGTGTACTGCATGGGAGCTGGGCCAGCATCCCTGTTGAAATGCAAGAGCCAATCAAGCCCTTCCAGTGGTGAAAGGATGAGCTGTCCATTCAGGCAGACTGCCTGTTGTGGGGTAACCACGTAGTGCTACCAAAAAAGGGCAGGGAGACGTTCATCTCGGATCTCCACAGCACACACCCGGGTTTCGTAATGATGAAAGCGATAGCCAGATCCCACGTGTGGTGGCCCGGTATCGACTCTGACTTAGAGTCCTGTGTACGGCAATGCAGCGTATGTGCTCAGTTGAGCAACGCACTCAGAGAGGCACCACTAAGTTTGTGGTCCTGGCCCTCCAGACCATGGTCGAGGATCCATGTTGACGATGCAGGCCCATTTCTCGGTAAAATGTTCCTGGTGGTGGTGGATGCTTTTTCAAAATGGATTGAATGTGAAATAATGTCGGGAAGCATCGCCACCATTGAAAGCCTGAGGGCCATGTTTGCCACCCACAGCCTGCCTGACATACTGGTCAGTGACAACGGGCCATGTTTCACCAGTGCCGAATTTAAAGAATTCATGACCCGCAATGGGATCAAACATGTCACCTCGGCCCCGTTTAAACCAGCCTCCAATGGGCAGGCAGAGCAGGCAGTACAAACAATCAAACAGAGCCTTAAACGAGTCATAGAAGGCTCACTCCAAACCCGCCTGTCCCGAGTACTGCTCAGCTACTACACGAGACCCCTCGCTCACAGGGGTGCCCCCGGCTGAGCTACTCATGAAAAGGACACTTAAAACCAGACTCTCGCTGATTCACCCCAACCTGCATGATCAGGTAGAGAGCAGGCGGCAGCAACAAAATGTAAATGATGGTCGCGCCACTGTGTCACGGGAAATTGATCAGAATGACCCTGTGTATGTGCTAAACTATTGACATGATCCCAAGTGGATCGAGGGCACGGTGATAGCTAAAGAAGGGAATAGGGTGTTTTTAGTCAAACTAGACAATGGACAAATTTGCAGAAAGCACCTGGACCAAACGAGGCTGCGGTTCACAGACTGCCCTGAACAACCCACAGCAGACACCACCTTTTTCGAGCCCACAACACACACCCAAAGGATCAACGACACCACGCTGGACCAGGAAATCGAACCCATCATGCCCAACAGCCCAGCAAGGCCAGGCTCACCTAGCAGCCCTGCAGGGCCAACAACACGCCAGAATAGACATTTGTACCGAAGCGGTCCACCAGGAAAAGAAAGGCTCCCGACCACCTCACTTTGTAAATAGTTTTCACTTTGACTTTGGCGGGGGAGTGATGTTGTGTATCTGTAAAGCATGCACTCCCATGTTCTGCCACCAGGGAGCTCATCCCCTGAAGTCCCAAGGGATCCCAGCATCCCTTGGGAGCACTGTATATAAGCTGGCCCCGAAGGCCTGTTTCTCACTCTGGAGTGTCTTAATAAAGACTGAGGTCACTGTTACTTTAACCTCCCTGTGTCAGTTTGTGGAGAGAGTGTGTCAGTTTGTGGAGAGAGTGTGTCAGTTTGTGGAGAGAGTGTGTCGGTTTGGGGAGCGAGTGTGTCGGTTTGGGGAGCGAGTGTGTCGGTTTGGGGAGCGAGTGTGTCAGTTTAGGGTGCGAGTGTGTCGGTTTGGGGAGTGAGTGTGTCAGTTTGGGGAGCGAGTGTGTCAGTTTAGGGTGCGAGTGTGTCAGTTTGGGGAGTGAGTGTGTCAGTTTGGGGAGCGAGTGTGTCAGTTTAGGGTGCGAGTGTGTCGGTTTGGGGAGTGAGTGTGTCAGTTTGGGGAGCGAGTGTGTCAGTTTAGGGTGCGAGTGTGTCAGTTTGTGGAGCGAGTGTGTCAGTTTAGGGTGCGAGTGTGTCGGTTTGGGGAGCGAGTGTGTCAGTTTGGGGAGCGAGTGTGTCAGTTTAGGGTGCGAGTGTGTCGGTTTGGGGAGCGAGTGTGTCAGTTTAGGGTGCGAGTGTGTCGGTTTGGGGAGCGAGTGTGTCAGTTTGTGGAGCGAGTGTGTCGGTTTGTGGAGCGAGTGTGTCGGTTTGTGGAGCGAGTGTGTCAGTTTGTGGAGCGAGTGTGTCGGTTTGTGGAGCGAGTGTGTCGGTTTGTGGAGCGAGTGTGTCGGTTTGGGGAGCGAGTGTGTCGGTTTGTGGAGCGAGTGTGTCGGTTTGTGGAGCGAGTGTGTCGGTTTGGGGTGCGAGTGTGTCGGTTTGGGGAGCGAGTGTGTCAGTTTGGGGAGCGAGTGTGTCAGTTTAGGGTGCGAGTGTGTCAGTTTGTGGAGCGAGTGTGTCAGTTTGGGGAGCGAGTGTGTCAGTTTAGGGTGCGAGTGTGTCGGTTTGGGGAGTGAGTGTGTCAGTTTGGGGAGCGAGTGTGTCAGTTTAGGGTGCGAGTGTGTCGGTTTGGGGAGCGAGTGTGTCAGTTTAGGGTGCGAGTGTGTCGGTTTGGGGAGTGAGTGTGTCAGTTTGTGGAGCGAGTGTGTCGGTTTGTGGAGCGAGTGTGTCGGTTTGTGGAGCGAGTGTGTCGGTTTGTGGAGCGAGTGTGTCGGTTTGTGGAGCGAGTGTGTCGGTTTGTGGAGCGAGTGTGTCGGTTTGTGGAGCGAGTGTGTCGGTTTGTGGAGCGAGTGTGTCGGTTTGGGGAGCGAGTGTGTCGGTTTGGGGAGCGAGTGTGTCGGTTTGGGGAGCGAGTGTGTCGGTTTGGGGAGCGAGTGTGTCGGTTTAGGGTGCGAGTGTGTCGGTTTGGGGAGCGAGTGTGTCGGTTTGGGGAGCGAGTGTGTCGGTTTGGGGAGCGAGTGTGTCGGTTTGTGGAGCGAGTGTGTCGGTTTGTGGAGCGAGTGTGTCGGTTTGGGGAGCGAGTGTGTCGGTTTGGGGAGCGAGTGTGTCGGTTTGTGGAGCGAGTGTGTCGGTTTGTGGAGCGAGTGTGTCGGTTTGTGGAGCGAGTGTGTCGGTTTGGGGAGCGAGTGTGTCGGTTTGGGGAGCGAGTGTGTCGGTTTGGGGAGCGAGTGTGTCGGTTTGTGGAGCGAGTGTGTCGGTTTGGGGTGCGAGTGTGTCGGTTTGGGGAGTGAGTGTGTCAGTTTGGGGAGCGAGTGTGTCAGTTTAGGGTGCGAGTGTGTCAGTTTGTGGAGCGAGTGTGTCAGTTTGGGGAGCGAGTGTGTCAGTTTAGGGTGCGAGTGTGTCGGTTTGGGGAGTGAGTGTGTCAGTTTGGGGAGCGAGTGTGTCAGTTTAGGGTGCGAGTGTGTCGGTTTGGGGAGCGAGTGTGTCAGTTTGTGGAGCGAGTGTGTCGGTTTGGGGAGCGAGTGTGTCGGTTTGGGGAGTGAGTGTGTCAGTTTGTGGAGCGAGTGTGTCGGTTTGTGGAGCGAGTGTGTCGGTTTGTGGAGCGAGTGTGTCAGTTTGTGGAGCGAGTGTGTCGGTTTGTGGAGCGAGTGTGTCGGTTTGTGGAGCGAGTGTGTCGGTTTGGGGAGCGAGTGTGTCGGTTTGGGGAGCGAGTGTGTCGGTTTGTGGAGCGAGTGTGTCGGTTTGGGGTGCGAGTGTGTCGGTTTGGGGAGTGAGTGTGTCAGTTTAGGGTGCGAGTGTGTCAGTTTGTGGAGCGAGTGTGTCAGTTTGGGGAGCGAGTGTGTCAGTTTAGGGTGCGAGTGTGTCGGTCTGGGGAGTGAGTGTGTCAGTTTGGGGAGCGAGTGTGTCAGTTTAGGGTGCGAGTGTGTCGGTTTGGGGAGCGAGTGTGTCAGTTTAGGGTGCGAGTGTGTCGGTTTGGGGAGTGAGTGTGTCAGTTTGTGGAGCGAGTGTGTCGGTTTGTGGAGCGAGTGTGTCGGTTTGTGGAGCGAGTGTGTCAGTTTGTGGAGCGAGTGTGTCGGTTTGTGGAGCGAGTGTGTCGGTTTGTGGAGCGAGTGTGTCGGTTTGTGGAGCGAGTGTGTCGGTTTGTGGAGCGAGTGTGTCGGTTTGGGGAGCGAGTGTGTCGGTTTGGGGAGCGAGTGTGTCGGTTTGTGGAGCGAGTGTGTCGGTTTGGGGTGCGAGTGTGTCGGTTTGGGGAGTGAGTGTGTCAGTTTGGGGAGCGAGTGTGTCAGTTTAGGGTGCGAGTGTGTCAGTTTGTGGAGCGAGTGTGTCAGTTTGGGGAGCGAGTGTGTCAGTTTAGGGTGCGAGTGTGTCGGTTTGGGGAGCGAGTGTGTCAGTTTAGGGTGCGAGTGTGTCGGTTTGGGGAGCGAGTGTGTCAGTTTAGGGTGCGAGTGTGTCGGTTTGGGGAGTGAGTGTGTCAGTTTGGGGAGCGAGTGTGTCAGTTTAGGGTGCGAGTGTGTCGGTTTGGGGAGCGAGTGTGTCAGTTTAGGGTGCGAGTGTGTCAGTTTGGGGAGTGAGTGTGTCAGTTTGGGGAGCGAGTGTGTCAGTTTAGGGTGCGAGTGTGTCGGTTTGGGGAGCGAGTGTGTCAGTTTAGGGTGCGAGTGTGTCGGTTTGGGGAGCGAGTGTGTCAGTTTGTGGAGCGAGTGTGTCGGTTTGTGGAGCGAGTGTGTCGGTTTGTGGAGCGAGTGTGTCAGTTTGTGGAGCGAGTGTGTCGGTTTGTGGAGCGAGTGTGTCGGTTTGTGGAGCGAGTGTGTCGGTTTGTGGAGCGAGTGTGTCGGTTTGTGGAGCGAGTGTGTCGGTTTGTGGAGCGAGTGTGTCGGTTTGGGGAGCGAGTGTGTCGGTTTGGGGAGCGAGTGTGTCGGTTTGGGGAGCGAGTGTGTCGGTTTAGGGTGCGAGTGTGTCGGTTTGGGGAGCGAGTGTGTCAGTTTGGGGAGCGAGTGTGTCGGTTTGGGGAGCGAGTGTGTCAGTTTGTGGAGCGAGTGTGTCGGTTTGTGGAGCGAGTGTGTCGGTTTGTGGAGCGAGTGTGTCGGTTTGGGGAGCGAGTGTGTCGGTTTGGGGAGCGAGTGTGTCGGTTTGGGGAGCGAGTGTGTCGGTTTAGGGTGCGAGTGTGTCGGTTTGGGGAGCGAGTGTGTCAGTTTGGGGAGCGAGTGTGTCGGTTTGGGGAGCGAGTGTGTCGGTTTGTGGAGCGAGTGTGTCGGTTTGTGGAGCGAGTGTGTCGGTTTGTGGAGCGAGTGTGTCGGTTTGTGGAGCGAGTGTGTCGGTTTGTGGAGCGAGTGTGTCGGTTTGTGGAGCGAGTGTGTCGGTTTGTGGAGCGAGTGTGTCGGTTTGTGGAGCGAGTGTGTCGGTTTGGGGAGCGAGTGTGTCGGTTGTGGAGCGAGTGTGTCGGTTTAGGGAGCGAGTGTGTCGGTTTGGGGAGCGAGTTTGTCGGTTTGGGGTGCGAGTGTGTCGGTTTGTGGAGCGAGTGTGTCGGTTTGGGGAGCGAGTGTGTCGGTTTGTGGAGCGAGTGTGTCGGTTTAGGGTGCGAGTGTGTCGGTTTGTGGAGCGAGTGTGTCGATTTGTGGAGCGAGTGTGTCGGTTTAGGGTGCGAGTGTGTCGGTTTGGGGAGCGAGTGTGTCAGTTTGGGGAGCGAGTGTGTCGGTTTGGGGAGCGAGTGTGTCAGTTTGGGGAGCGAGTGTGTCGGTTTGTGGAGCGAGTGTGTCGGTTTGTGGAGCGAGTGTGTCGGTTTGTGGAGCGAGTGTGTCGGTTTGGGGAGCGAGTGTGTCGGTTTGGGGAGCGAGTGTGTCGGTTTGGGGAGCGAGTGTGTCAGTTTGGGGAGTGAGTGTGTCGGTTTGGGGAGTGAGTGTGTCGGTTTGGGGAGCGAGTGTGTCGGTTTGGGGAGTGAGTGTGTCAGTTTGTGGAGCGAGTGTGTCAGTTTGGGGAGCGAGTGTGTCGGTTTGTGGAGCGAGTGTGTCAGTTTGTGGAGCGAGTGTGTCGGTTTGGGGAGCGAGTGTGTCGGTTTGGGGAGCGAGTGTGTCGGTTTGGGGAGCGAGTGTGTCGGTTTGTGGAGCGAGTGTGTCGGTTTGTGGAGCGAGTGTGTCGGTTTGTGGAGCGAGTGTGTCGGTTTGGGGAGCGAGTGTGTCGGTTTGGGGAGCGAGTGTGTCGGTTTGGGGAGCGAGTGTGTCGGTTTGGGGAGCGAGTGTGTCGGTTTGGGGTTTGTGGAGTGAGTGTGTCAGTTTAGGGTGCGAGTGTGTCGGTTTGTGGAGCGAGTGTGTCGGTTTGGGGAGCGAGTGTGTCAGTTTAGGGTGCGAGTGTGTCGGTTTGTGGAGCGAGTGTGTCGGTTTGGGGAGCGAGTGTGTCGGTTTGGGGAGCGAGTGTGTCGGTTTGGGGAGCGAGTGTGTCGGTTTGTGGAGTGAGTGTGTCAGTTTGGGGAGCGAGTGTGTCGGTTTGGGGTTTGTGGAGTGAGTGTGTCAGTTTGGGGAGCGAGTGTGTCGGTTTGGGGTTTGTGGAGTGAGTGTGTCAGTTTGGGGAGCGAGTGTGTCGGTTTGTGGAGCGAGTGTGTTGGTTTGCGGAGTGAGTGTGTCAGTTTGGGGTTTGGGGAGTGAGTGTGTCAGTTTGGGGAGTAAGTGTTTCAGTTGGTGGAGTATCAATCGGGAGTCATTGTAATAGTTTCAGGAGTTAATATTTTGCTGAGCTCGTATCAAGTTGGGCAGCGAATGTATCCAATTGTGGAGTGAGTTTGTCAGTTTGAGTAGTAAATATAATTTTGAAGCATGTGGGGAGCGAGTATCAGATCCAGGGTCGAATGTATCCGTTTCAGGAGTCAATGTATCAGTTTGCAGAGTGAGTGTTGGTTTCGGGATTGTTTCTGTTTGTGAGTGAGTGTGGCATTTTGGGGCGTGTGAGTGCCTCAGTTTAGGGCACGAGGGTGTCATTTTGGGAAGCGAGTGCATCATTTGCAGGAGTTAATATTTTGCAGAGCGAGTATCAATTTGGAGAATTAACATCATTTTGGGAGTGAATATCAGTTTCAGCAGTTAATACTTTGTGTAGTGCCTATTAGTCTGGGAAGTGAATGTATCGCATTGTGGAGTGCCATTCAGATGGGGAGTCAGTCTATCAGTTTTAGGAATTGATATAATTTTGGGAGCACGTGCATGTGTTTGTGGAGTGTGTGTGTCAGTTTCTGGAATGAATATTATTGTGGGGAGCGAGTGTATCAGTTTGGGAATGAATGTATTATTTTGGTGTACGAATGTATGTGGAAAGCTCATTTTCAGGCACTGATTTGCACTATTAACCAGGAGCAGAGTAGATAATCAGACAAAATTAAGATAAATCTTTGAGATTTATTGTCCTTTTTCTCGAGGATATATTGTACACCAAATATCCGATTGGCAGTAAAGCGCATTCCAATGTGTAAGAAGCGAGAACAGGCAGGCGCTCCGTTTACAAACACTGTACGTTGAAATGTATCCACCAGCTGAAACGCATGTCGAGAACATACAAAAAATACACGCCTACTTGGTAGGTAATGGCAACATCCGGGCTCAGAATCTATTTACACTTAGATTACAAAAATATACTTTAGATATTTTTTGCTTACATTCGAAAGAAATGTTGTTGGCATTTCTTCCCTTCTTCCCTTCCCTCTGACATTCCTCCATCTGCAAAGTGCCTTTAATGACCATCTCTCCCCTTTCACCTTTAAGGCTTTGATGCAGCGCATCCACTAACAGAGACACATGTCAGCAAGCTGCACATACAAGGCACACAGACTTCTCATAACTTTAAAACCAACTAAAAGACAAAGCAAAATGTTGCCACATGGCGAGTACCGAGGTGATGTCCACAGAATGAAGAACATCTCCTACACGTGCTGCCACCACACTGCATTCAAAGTGCATTTTGTTTTATTTAAAGGGACCGATGATAGCATTGTACGATAAAAACATTCACCAAATGCCAACTCCAAATGATACAGGATGGAATATGCAGAGGCTTCCCCGACCCCCCCCCCCCCCACCCCCTCATTAAACAATCTTCACATCAATAGTACCTGCAGTATGGTGAGAGGGAGAGTGCTTGGCACGAATACACAATAGCGAGGCAAAATTTATTTATATAAAAACAAGTCCATTATTGGAAACCTGAACAACTTCAGATCTCAATTGTCCTTAGTGTTAGGGTCGACGACATCTCTGAGGGGGGCGAGGTCACTGATGGGTAAGTGTTGGTCATCACTGAATATGTGCTGGTGACTGGGGACGGGAAGGAGGTGACTGGGGACGGGAAGGAGGTGACTGAGGACGGGAAGGAGGTGCTCACTGCTGTGGAGGGGTAGGAGGTGACTGGGGACGGGAAGGAGGTGACTGGGGATGGGAAGGAGGTGACTGGGGACGGGAAGGAGGTGCTCACTGCTGTGGAGGGGTAGGAGGTGACTGGGGACGGGAAGGAGGTGACTGGGGATGGGAAGGAGGTGACTGGGGACGGGAAGGAGGTGCTCACTGCTGTGGAGGGGTAGGAGGTGACTGGGGATGGGAAGGAGGTGACTGGGGACGGGAAGGAGATTGTGGGCAGAGTGGAGCTGGAGATACACATGGCCTTTTCTGCTTTCTTCTCCTTCTGCCTCAGGTGGATCTTAGTGTGCCTTTTCCTCTCGTCACTCCTGGCAAACTTCCTCCCGCAGATGTCGCAGGCGAACGGCTTTTCGCCAGTGTGAGTGCGGATGTGAGTGGTGAGATGGTCGCTCCTGCTGAAGTTCCTCATGCAGATGCGGCACTGGAAGGGTTTCTGCCCAGTGTGGATGCGGATATGGCGAGTAAGTTCATCAGACCGAGAGAAGCGGCGGTCGCAAGTCTCCATGGGGCAGGCGTAAGGTCGCTCGTGAGGAGGGGTCTTGCTGGGCCGATTGGGGTACTTCCGCAGTCTGGAGGGTTTGACCAACTGAGAGTGGTACGTGTTGATGCTCTTGAGTTCAGAACAGCTGGTCTGGTTGCCAATAGCTTTGATGGTGGACAGTGGGATGAGAGAAGGTTGAGTTCTGGGCTCGAGTGTTTGGAAAGGTTTCTGCTCAGGGCTGTCCATGGTTATGTCTTCCTGCTGGGGAAACATATAGTCCGGGATCATTGGCACCTGGAAATTTGTGCTGCAGTTCTTTGTGTTGGAGTAACCCACAGGAGGGTACTGGATGGAGGCACCCGGGCTTGGGAAGCCCTGGGACTGGGCATCTGTGAAGATGTCGGAGTTAGTGAAGGTTGAAGGGGCAGAGTAAATGGTGTTGGATTCACTTTGCTGGACAGAGCAGCTCATGGGCTGGCTGGAGGATGCCGAGTTTGTGCAAGGAGCGCTCATGCTCACGATGCCACTGACCAGGCTGAAGAGAGGCTCGGGCCATAGGCTGTTGTTGCTTGAAGCGGGCTCCAGTGAGAAGCGGCCGGTGTAGGTGACCGATGGCAGTCGGCAGTTCTGGCCCGAGTAAGACTCAATGAGGGATTTATCACCGCCGGGTGAAATATCTGTAAACGTGTCTGGAGAGAGAAAGGGAAATCATTGGAACAGATGCTATCAAACAACCGTTAGTGAGACTTCAACATTTTGCAGACACCATCTCAGTCTGCCTGACATTGTGTGTTGTGTATTAATGTGCGTGCATTTCTCTCCGTGTGTATCTTTGTTTATATCTGTGTATATTTCACTGTGTCCTTGTTTATATCTGTGTATATTTCAGTGTGTCCTTGTTTATATCTGTGTATATTTCACTGTGTCCTTGTTTATATCTGTGTATATTGCATTGTCCCTTATTTATATCTGTGTATATTTCACTTTGTCCTTGTTTATATCTGTGTATATTTCAGTGTGTCCTTGTTTATATCTGTGTATATTGCATTGTTTTTTGTTTATATCTGTGTATATTTCACTGTGTCCTTGTTTATATCTGTGTATATTTCAGTGTGTCCTTGTTTATATCTGTGTATATTGCATTGTCCCTTGTTTATATCTGTGTATATTGCATTGTCCCTTGTTTATATCTGTGTGTGTATGGATTCTCTTGTATATCAGCGCGATCCTCCCTGCAGGGATTCCCTGCCCTCTCACTCTCGCTGCGCGGTGTTCCCTGACACTGCACACTAATACATGATGCAGATCGCAAGCTTTTCAATGTGTAGCATCCAAACATTTCTATCAGATCAGAAAGCTTCTAAAATCGTCAGCGTCCCCGCCGTCCTGATCAGTGTCTCCCGTATACAGTACCACAATGTCATCTTAAATGATAGCGAATGTTAGCGCAGGAGCTAGCGGCAGAGCCGAGCGGAGTCAGTGCCGGAGGGGCTCCGCAGTCGGAGCGGAGCTGTGTGCAGGGTGCAGTGTGTGATGCCCGGGGGCAGGCGGACACTCACCTGCTGACAGATGCTCGAACTGTTCCAGGGGTTCCCCGTAGAACGGCTGGTCGGTGGAGGCGGTGACAAAGGTGCCCGTCATCATCCCATCTTCCAGCTTGGGGTAAGTGTCCAGAGAATGGTAGAGCGGGTCCGAGAGCAGGGGGGACATGATCTCCGCCTTGGTCACCATCGTGGCTCGATCTCAGCGTCCCCCTCACAGAAAGAGAGGGGTGGGGGGCGGGGGGGCGGGGGTGGGGGCAAGGCAGGGGGCTGATTTGTGTTGGTGGCAGTCCTGTCCTGTCCCGGGCCGGGCAGTCCCGGGCCGCTGTCCTCGCTGCTGTACGCTCGGCTCGCTGGCTGCCCGGGCTGGGCTGGCTCCGTGCGCCGCGCCGCGCCGTGTCCTGTCCTGTCCTCCCGCGGTGATTAAGTGCTTTCCTCGCCAGCACTGGGAGCCGCCGCTATTTATCCGGGTCCGCCGCAGCCCAGGCCGTGACGTAGCTGCCCATATAAGGACAGCAGGAAGCCCATGTTTGGGCAGCACCCCCTCGCTTCCAGTGCGGCCCCGGCACTCCGTGACGTGTGAGTGCGCGCGGCGGCGGGGGAGCCCCCCGGGCCAGGGACAGCGGGGTAACCCCCCCACCCCGGGGTACCCCTCCTCTACCCCGGCCCGGGCACCCATGGCCTCTCCTGACTCCCCGGAACTCCCCGGGCACCGCCTCTCCATATTTGGGCAGTCGCGCTTCCCCGCGCCCATATTTGGGCATCCGGCGGGTCCCGGGCAAGACCCAAATATGGAGCTTCCGCCTCACACACTCACGCACAGAGAGACACACACACACACAGACTCACACACAGAGACACACACACACAGAAACAGAGAGACACACACACACAGACTCACACACAGAGACACACACACACAGAAACAGAGAGACACACACACACAGACTCACACACAGAGACACACACACACACAGACTCACACACAGAGACACACACACACACACAGAAACAGAGAGACACACACACACAGACTCACACACAGAGACACACACACACACAGACTCACACACAGAGACACACACACACACAGACTCACACACAGAGACACACACACACACACAGAAACAGAGACACACACACACACACAGACTCACACACAGAGACACACACACACAGAAACAGAGACACACACACACACAGACTCACACACAGAGACACACACACACACAGACTCACACACAGAGACACACACACACACAGAAACAGAGACACACACACACACAGACTCACACACAGAGACACACACACACACAGAAACAGAGACACACACACACACAGACTCACACACAGGCACACACACACACAGAGACAGAGAGAGAAAGTGCTGAGCAGCAGCACTGGGAGTGGCCCGGCCCTGCCCCCGCCCCACTCGCACTTTCAACCCCGCAACACTCAGAACTTTTCCACTCCAGCCTCTAACCCGAGGGGAGGGCGATCGCTTCGTGCAGTTCACCCCACGCGTCGCCCCCCACTCCCCACCACCCGCCCGCCACCACGCCGGCTCACCACACAGACACAGCAGGGCAACACCGCAGGGAACTCCAGCTACCGCCCCCCCCCCCCGCCTCTCCCAGCACAGCCCCAACCCCACAGCACAGCTCCCCCCTCAGCACAGCACCCCCGCGCAGCACAGCTCCCGCTCCCCCCCAGCACAGCTCCCCCCTCAGCACAGCTCTCCCCGCCCCCAGCATAGCTCCCCCTCCCACTCAGCACAGCCCCGCCTCAGCACAGCTCCCCCCTCCCCAGCACAGCTCCCCACTCCCCCAGCAAAGCTCTCCCTCCTCCTCCAGCGCAGCTCTCCCCTCCCCCAGCACAGCTCCGCCAGCACAGCTCCCCCAGCAGAGCTCCCCCGCCTCTCCCAGCACAGCTCCACCCACCCTCCCCCAGCACCGCTCCACCCCCCTCCCCTAGCACAGCTCCCCCCTCCCCCAGCACCGCTCCACCCCGCCTTCCCCAGCACCGCTCCACCCCCCTTCCCCAGCACAGCTCCACCCACCCTCCCCCAGCACCGCTCCACCCCCCTCCCCCAGCACAGCTCCACCCACTTCCCACAGCACAGCTCCACCCACCCTCCCACAGCACTGCTCCACCCACTTCCCACAGCACTGCTCCACCCACTTCCCACAGCACAGCTCCACCCACTTCCCACAGCACAGCTCCACCCACCCTCCCACAGCACAGCTCCACCCACCCTCCCCCAGCACTGCTCCACCCACTTCCCACAGCACAGCTCCACCCACCCTCCCACAGCACTGCTCCACCCACTTCCCACAGCACAGCTCCACCCACTTCCCACAGCACAGCTCCACCCACCCTCCCACAGCACTGCTCCACCCACCCTCCCACAGCACTGCTCCACCCACTTCCCACAGCACAGCTCCACCCACCCTCCCACAGCACAGCTCCACCCACCCTCCCACAGCACTGCTCCACCCACCCTCCCACAGCACTGCTCCACCCACTTCCCACAGCACAGCTCCACCCACCCTCCCACAGCACAGCTCCACCCACCCTCCCCCAGCACTGCTCCACCCACTTCCCACAGCACAGCTCCAATCCCCCTCCTCCAGCACAGCTCCCCAACCCAGCACAGGTACCCCACAGAACAGCTCCCCCCTCCACCAGCACAACTCCTCCCCGCCAAGCACAGCTCCCCCCGCCCTCCCTGAGCACAGCTGCCCCTCCCTCCCTGAGCACAGCTCCCCGTCCCAGAGCACAGCTCCCCCCTCCCAGAGCACAGCTCCCCCCCCCGCACCAGCACAACTCCCCCCCCCGCACCAGCACAACTCCGGCCCCCACCAGCACAACTCCCCCCCTCCCTCAGCACAACTCCCCCCCTCCCCCAGCACAACTCCCCCCTCCCACAGCACAACTCCCCCCTCCCCCAGCACAGCCCCACCCCCTCCCCAGCACAGCTCCACCCTCCCCCAGCATAGCTCCCCCCTCAGCACAGCTCCCCCCCTCCCCCAGCACAGCTCGCCCCTCAGCATAGCTCCTCCCCCGCAGCATAGCTCTCACCTTACCCCCCACCGCCCCAGCACAGCTTCCCACTCCCCACCAGCACAGCTCCACCCTCCCCCTCCCCCCAAGCACAGCTCCCCCCGGCCTCCCCAGCACAGCTCCCCCCTCCCCAGCACAGCTCCCCACTCCCCCAGCAAAGCTCTCCCTCCTCCTCCAGCGCAGCTCCCCCGTACCCCCTCCTCCTCCAGCGCAGCTCTCCCCTCCCCCAGCACAGCTCCGCCAGCACAGCTCCCCCAGCAGAGCTCCCCCGCCTCTCCCAGCACAGCTCCACACCCCCCTCCCCTAGCACAGCTCCCCCCTCCCCCAGCACCGCTCCACCCCCCTTCCCCAGCACAGCTCCACCCACCCTCCCCCAGCACAGCTCCACCCACCCTCCCCCAGCACTGCTCCACCCACTTCCCACAGCACAGCTCCACCCACCCTCCCACAGCACTGCTCCACCCACTTCCCACAGCACTGCTCCACCCACTCCCCACCAGCACAGCTCCACCCTCCCCCTCCCCCCAAGCACAGCTCCCCCC
>NW_027253186.1:0-17293 GCF_044704955.1 Pristiophorus japonicus
CCGAGGGACAGTACGCCCAGACCACCCCTCACCCCCGAGGGACAGTACGCCCGGACCACCCCCCACCCCCGAGGGACAGTGCACCCGGACCACCCCCCACCCCCGAGGGACAGTACGCCCAGACCACCCCCCACCCCCGAGGGACAGTACGCCCGGACCACCCCCTCCCCCCCACCCAAGGAACAGTACGCCCAGACCACCCCCCATCCCCAAGGAACAGTATGCCCGGACCACCCCCCACCCCCGAGGGACAGTACACCCAGACCACCCCCTCCCCCCCACCCAAGGAACAGTACGCCCAGACCACCCTCCACCCCCAAGGAACAGTATGCCCGGACCACCCCCCACCCCTGAGGGACAGTATGCCCAGACCACCCCCCACCCCTGAGGGACAGTACGCCCTGACCCCGATAGATGCCGAAAGCTTTGTCGAAGAGCTGGGTTTTAAGCAGCATCATAAAGGAGAGGCGGAGAGGTTTAGGGAAGGTGTTCCAGAGCTTGGGGCCCAAGCGGCTGAAGGCACAGCCACCGATGGTTGAGAGTCCAGAATTGGTGGAGCGCGGAGATCTTGGAAGATTGTAGGGCTGGAGGACATTAAAGAAATAGGGAGGGGAGAGCCATGGAGGGATTTGAAAACAATAATGAGAATTTTAAAATGGAGGCGTTACCAGACAGTGAACCAATGTAGGTCAGCGAGCACAGTGGGTGATGGGTGAATGGACTTAGGGAGAGTTAAGAGACGGGCAGAAAAAGTTTGGATGGACTCAAGTTTATGGGGGATGGAAGAGGGGAGACCGGCCAAGAGCATTGTTATTGCATCTTTCTCCCAGTCGCTATATTTTAAATATGTGGCATAAGTAAACATAGAAACATAGAAAATAAGTGCAGGAGTAGGCCATTCGGCCCTTCGAGCCTGCACCACCATTCAATAAGATCATGGCTGATCATTCACCTTTCCTGCTTTCTCTCCATACCCCTTGATCCCTTTAGCTGTAATGGCCATATCTAACTCCCTCTTGAATATATCCAATGAACTGGCCTCAACAACTCTCTGCGGTCGTGAATTCCACAGGTTAACAACTTAGAGAAGTTTTTCCTCATCTTAGTCCTAAATGGCTTATCCCTTGACTATGTCCCCTGGTTCTGGACTTCCCCAACATCGGGAACATTCTTCCTGCATCTAACCTGTCCAGTCCCGTCAGAATTTTAGATGTTTCTATGAGATCCTCTCTCATCCTTCTAAACTCCAGTGAATACAGGCCCAGTTGATCCAGTCTCTCCTCATATGTCAGTCCTGCCATCCCGGGAATCTTCGCTGCACTCCCTCAATAGCAAGAATGTCCTTCCTCAGACTAGGAGACCAAAACTGAACACAATATTCCAGGTGAGGCCTCACCTGTACAACTGTAGTAAGATCTCCCTGCTCCTATACTCAAATCCATTAGCTGTGAAGGCCAACATACCATTTGCCTTATTCACCGCCTGCTGTACCTGCATGCCCACTTTCAATGACTGATGTACCATGACACCCAGGTCTCGCTGCACCTCCCCTTTTCCTAATCTGCCGCCATTCAGATAATATTCTGTCTCTCTGTTTTTACTACCAAAGTGGATAACCTCACATTTATCCACATTATACTGCATCTGCCATGCGTTTGCCCACTCACCTAACCTGTCCAAGTCACCCTGCAGCCTCATAGCATCCTCCTCGCAGCTCACACTGCCACCCAGCTTAGAGTCATCTGCAAACTTGGAGATATTACATTCAATTCCTTCATCCAAATCATTAATGTATTTTGTAAGTAGCTGGGATCCCAGCATTGAGCCCTGCGGCACCCCATTAGTCACTGCCTGCTATTCTGAAAAGGACTCGTTTATCCCGACTTTTTGCTTCCTGTCTGCCAACCAGTTCTCTATCCACATCACATTACCCCCAATACCATGTGCTTTAATTTTGCACACCAATCTCCTATGTGGGACCTTGTTAAAAGCCTTTTGAAAGTCCAAATACAACACATTCACTGGTTCTTCCTTGTCCATTTACATCCTCAAAAAATTCTAGAAGATTTGTCGAGCATGATTTCCCTTTCATAAATCCAGCTGACTTGGACCGATCCTGTCACTGCTTTCCAAATGCGCTGCTATTTCATCTTTAATAATTGATTCCAACATTTTCCCCACTACTGATGTCAGGCTAACCGGCCTACTTGCTATTGAGGGAGTGCAGCGAAGGTTCACCAGACTGATTCCCAGGATGGCAGGACTGACATATGAGGAGAGACTGGATCGACTGGGCCTGTATTCACTGGAGTTCAGAAGGATGAGAGGGGATCTCATAGAAACATATAAAATTCTGATGGGACTGGACAGGTTAGATGCAGGAAAAATGTTCTCGATGTTGGGGAAGTCCAGAACAAGGGGACATAGTCGAAGGATAAGGGGTAGGCCATTTAGGATTGAGATGAGGAGAAACTTCTTCACTCAGAGTTTTAACCTGTGGAATTCCCCATCGCAGAGAGTTGTTGATGCCAGTTCATTGGATATATTCAAGAGGGAGTTAGATATGGCCCTTACGGCTAAAGGGATCAAGGGGTATGGAGAGAAAGCAGGAAAGGTGAATGATCAGCCATGATCTTATTGAATGGTGGTGCAGGCTCGAAGGGCCGAATGGCCTACTCCTGCACCTATTTTCTATGTTTCTATAATTACACGTTTTCTCTCTCCCTCCTTTCTTAAAAAGTGGTGTTACATTAGCTACCCTCCAGTCCTTAGGAACTGATCCAGAGTCGATAGACTGTTGGAAAATGATCACCAATGCATCCACTATTTCTAGGGCTACTTCCTTAAGTACTCTGGGATGCAGACTATCAGGCTCCGGGGATTTACCGGCCTTCAATCCCATCAATTTCCCTAACACCATTTCCCGCCTAAAAAGGATTTCCTTCAGTTTCTCTTTCTCACTGGACCCTCAGTCCCCTAGTATTTCCAGAAGGTTACTTGTGTCTTCCTTCATGAAGATAGAATCAAAGTATTTGTTTAACTGGTCTGCCATTTCTTTGTTCCCCATTATAAATTCACCTGAATCTGACTGCAAGGGGGGGGACCTACATTTGTCTTCACTAATCTTTTTCTCTTCACATATCGATAGAAGCTTTTGAAGTCAGTTCTTATGTTCCCAGCAAGCTTCCTCTCATACTCTATTTCCCCCCTCCTAATTAAACCCTTTGCTGTGTTATAAAATTTTCCCAGTTCTCAAGTTTGCTGCTTTTTATGGCCAATTTATATGCCTCTTCCTTGGATTTAACACTATCCTTAACTTTCCTTGTTAGCCATGGTTGAGCCACCTTCCCAGTTTTATTTTTACTCCAGACAGGCATGTACAATTGTTGAAGTTCATCCATGTGATCTTTAAATGTTTGCCATTGCCTATCCACCGTCAACCCTTTAAGTATTATTTGCCAGTCTATTCTAGCCAATTCACGCCTCAAAACATCGAAGTTACCTTTCCTTAAGTTCAGGATCCTAGTCTCTGAATTAACGGTGTCACTCTCCAGCTTAATAAAGAATTCTACCATATTATAGTCACTCTTCCCCAAGGGGCCTCACACAACAAGTTTGCTAATTAGTCCTTTCTCATTACACATCACCCAGTCTAGGATGGCCAGCCCTCTAGTTGGTTCCTCGACATATTGTTCCAGAAAACCATCCCTAATACACTCCAGGGAATCCTCCTCCAACATATTGCTACCAGTTTGGTTAGCCCAATCAATTTGTAGATTAAAGTCGCCCATAACTGCTGTACCTTTATTGCATGCATCCCTAATTTCTTGTTTGATGCTGTCCCTAACCTCACTACTACTGTTTGGTGGTCTGTACACAACTCCCACTAGCATTTTCTGCCCTTTGGTGTTCCGTAGCTCCACCCATACCGATTCCACATCATCCAAGCTAATGTCCTTCCTTATTGTGTTAATTTCCTCTTTGACCAGCAATGCTACCCCGCTTCCTTTAGTAGAATTTACTTGATTTGTTTTACACCATTCTAAGCGAGGGATGAGAAAAGCTCTTTCTTCCTGCACTTACTCTCACATTGATGCTCATTCTTCTCTCAGATTAACTCTCTCCTAAAAGCTCATTTATCTCGCACTTTGCCCCATCGCACCATCCTGTAGCTTTTATTTAAACATAGAAACATAGAAAATAGGTGCAGGAGTAGGCCATTCGGCCCTTCGAGCCTGCACCACCATTCAATGAGTTCATGGCTGAACATGCAACTTCAGTACCCCATTCCTGCTTTCTCGCCATACCCCTTGATCCCCCTAGTAGTAAGGACTTCATCTAACTCCTTTTTGAATATATTTAGTGAATTGGCCTCAACAACTTTCTGTGGTAGAGAATTCTACAGGTTCACCACTCTCTGGGTGAAGAAGTTTCTCCTCATCTCGGTCCTAAATGGCTTACCCCTTATCCTTAGACTGTGACCCCTGGTTCTGGACTTCCCCAACATTGGGAACATTCTTGCTGCATCTAACCTGTCTAAACCCGTCAGAATTTTAAACGTTTCTATGAGATCCCCTCTCATTCTTCTGAACTCCAGTGAATACAAGCCCAGTTGATCCAGTTTTTCTTGATATGTCAGTCCCGCCATCCCGGGAATCAGTCTGGTGAACCTTCGCTACACTCCCTCAATAGCAAGAATGTCCTTCCTCAGGTTAGGAGACCAAAACTGTACACAATACTCCAGGTGTGGCCTCACCAAGGCCCTGTACAACTGTAGCAACACCTCCCTGCCCCCGTACTCAAATCCCCTCGCTATGAAGGCCAACATGCCATTTGCTTTCTTAACCGCCTGCTGTACCTGCATGCCAACCTTCAATGACTGATGTACCATGACACCCAGGTCTCGTTGCACTTGTTCTTATGATGTGGGCAACTAGTTGGTGGGTCAGTGGGGGACTGGAGTCCCCTGTAGGCTGGGCCAGGTTCCCTTCCCCAATGGACATTAGTCACCCAGCGAGCTTTTTACAACAATCTGCCAACTTTCATGCTCAATTTTTGGTGCCCTCTCACAAAGTATCAGAATTCAGTTTTGCAACTCGATCTCTGGGTTGCGAATCCAGCAATACTCTCTTGCACTGCTCCTTGCTGTGCATGGGCCAACGTGTGGTCTGCGTGGGGCCTTGTAGATGAATGTGCGGCCGTGGGAACATTGCCCACCAGGCTACTGCACCCGGGTCCAGCAACACTTCCACTGAAGGGAGTGTGGTTGAGAAGCCCAAAGCAGGAAGCGGGGAGGGGGTGGAGGAGACAGAGATACAAGATTAAATGTCCCGAATTTAGGACAGAGGGCAGGAGCACGCCTTATTTTCAAACAGTGGGCTGCGAGGTTGTCGGATGGATGATGGGAGTCGGTGATTGTAGCGCAAACCGTGCCAACATTTGGGAATAGGTTGGACAGGTGGCTAAAGAAAAGGGGAAATGAAGGGATTCGCGAACAGGGCAGGTACGAGACTGTGTGTGGAGGATAAACACCAAGGCACAATGGTTGGATCAAAAGGCTGGTTTCCTTGTTTTAAGTGTTATAATTTAATGTCATGTATAATGCAATCCCTTCCTCGAGTACAGCAACTCTCACCGTGACGGCAGTGTGAACCTGCCTAAATTTTGGATTCTACCATCCCCGATTTAACAGTCACCAGCTCCCTCTGCTTCATGTACTTCTGCACGAGTTATCACTGATATCCTCTGGGCCCGACTGCCCTTGCTTACTCTGAAGTAATATTCTGAGGTTGCTTCCCCTAATTTCTCAAAGCCCACCCATTCCACACTGGCATTCAGTCCTCTTGCTCTTCCCCCACCCTCTCCAATTTATCGATTAGTTTATGGTCTGATGACCATTGAGCTGCTCCTCAAGATCTTATAAAATATCTTCAGAATTTACAAGATTTAAACAAGGCAGCGGTTAAGCTTTTAATCGTGCAGAGATTCAGGAAGGGTAAATGAACCAGGGTAGCAACAACCTGACCGGAAAGGCACCTGTGTGCATGTCATGTGACGACAATGTCGAGATCTAGTAAATAAAGGCGGCTACGGACCAGAGCGGGAAAGTGGGATTTGGCCGGCGTGGACACGATCGGCCGAATGGCCTCCTTCTGTGCTGTAAATTTCTATGCTTCTAAGAATAATAGAGACCGCAGCAAGGGCCAGCACTTCAGGAGAGCGTGGGGGGAGTCAGAACCAGAGAGTGTGTCCAGGGAGACAGGTAGAAAAAGGAAAGCAAATACTGAGTGACTAAACACGCTGGTACATTGCCTGACGATTTTACACCTTGCCCTGCAGTTTACTTGATTCATCGCCACTGATTCACGATAAGTTTTGGTCACTGCCCGATGTTAAATCCCACGAACAAATCTGGCCCAGGCAGCGGTAGAATAAAAACACCATGGCAATACTCCCTGCTGCAACTGGCCTTGTGCGCACCACGGCCGTTAACAGTTAAATCACAAACTCTCCCTGCATTCGATTCAGACCCAACACAACTACAGACTGCACCTGGTCAATCTCTAGCTCAGCGACTCGGTGAGATAGAAAGTTAAAATCCCAAGCAGCGTGCCTGTAATAAACGAGGCTGGGGTTACCTTTCCAGAGCAGGTCAGACACATGGGACTGTTGCCACAGGCATGCTGCGCTGCCACTAGCCCTCACCCATGCTGTTCATCCATGTCTAAACGTGGCCACTGGTCAGATGGAAACTTTGGGCATTGCATCATCACGGGTTATTTCATTAGGTGACAGGATAAAGAGTCTGTTAGGGACACCAGAGGAATTATTTCTGTTTGAAACAAACAAGGAGACAGTTGCTTTATGATGTAAGCAGAGTGATGTAATATCAGAACAGTCCATGCATCATGTGACGCACTAGAAAACAATCCAGCCAAAACCGCCCATCATTCTGAACGCCACCTTACCTTTGCAAACATTTCCTATTTGTACGAGCATGCTTGTCATTTTATCAGCTAAGGGGGTTGGAGAGTATGTTCCGACCAGCCTCTGTCCCCGTAATGTGTGGAGCACAGCCCAAGATGGAGACGATGTAGATCCTTCTTACAATCTGAAGCTAAAATGTCATACTGTGAAACATTCCATGTTATACTCATCCCTTCTTTCATCCCTGCAATCTAGGGCCGACTTTGGACAGATTCACCCCCAACATCCCCCCTCGGGATTTGGTAGGGCTGTGCGGCCCATTCGCAATGTCGCATTTTAAAATTGAAAAAGTCGTGCAGCTTAGAGGGAACACTGCTCACCCAAACCTCATGGAGCATGGCCGCATGTACAGAACTGCTCACCGCTGACAATCTGCAACAGCGCTTCAAGGAGGGAGGGCGTGGGGAGCGTGCACAGGGGGAGGGGGGGGGAGACGACACAGGGAGAGTGGGCGTGGGGAGTGTGTACAGGGGGAGGGGGGGGGAGACGACACAGGGAGAGTGGGCGTGGGGAGTGTGTACAGGCGGGGGGGGGGGAAGACGACACGGGAGAGTGGGCGTGGGGAGAGCGCACAGGAGAAGGGAGGGCGTGGGGAGCGTGCACAGGGGGAGGTTGGGCGTGGGGAGAGCTCACGGGGGGGGGGGGGGGGGGAGACATGGGGAGGGTGGCGTGGGGAGTGTGCACAGGGAGAGAGTGGGTGCGGGGAGGGAGGATGCACAGGGGGATGGTGGGTGTGGGGAGAGCTCACGGGGGGGGGGGGGGGGGGGAACGACACATGGGGAGGTTGGGCGTGGGGAGAGCTCACGGGGGGGAGACACGGGGAGGGTGGCGCGGGGAGAGTGCACGGGGGGAGGGGGGACACGGGGAGGGTGGGTGTGGGGAGAGTGCACAGGGGGGGGCAAGACACGGGGAGGGTGGCGTGGGGAGAGTGCACTGGGGAAGGGGGGACACGGGGAGGGTGGGTGTGGGGAGAGTGCACAGGGGGGGGCAAGACACGGGGAGGGTGGCGTGGGGAGAGTGCACTGGGGAAGGGGGGACACGGGGAGGGTGGGCGTGGGGAGAGTTCACGGGGAGGGTGACGTTGGGAGAGTTCACGGGGGGGGGGACACGGGGAGGGTTGGCGTGGGGAGAGCTCACGGGGGGGGGGGGAACACGGGGAGGGTTGGCGTGGGGAGAGCTCATGGGGGGCACAGCGCTCAGTGCTCGAGCCGCACAATTCTCAACAGAAGTGGTGCCGAAAGTACCCGGAGAATGGCCCTGCGAGATGACAAGTGCCATTCAATTGCTGGCCATATATTTAAGGGGCCAAAGCCCACATAATTGGACACAGAATGGGCAATCGTGTCGCTGCAAGTGTTTGCTCACTTTCAATACTTTGTGCAACATATTTTGCCACCAGCAAACTGCCCCCAACACCCCGAATCCTGCACCCTTCCCCCCCCCCACAAATCCTGCCCCTCCCCCACCAACACTTGAAACCGGCCCCCCCAACACCCTAAATCCTGTCCCTCCAACCTTTCCCCCCCCCCAAACACTTGAAACCAGCCCCCCTACACCCCAAATCCTGTCCCTCCTGCACTACCCCCCCCCTAAACCTTGTCCCCCCAGACCCCCACCCCCCCCAACACTTGAAACCAGACCCCCAACACCCCAAAAGCTGCCACTCCAGCACCCTCCCCCCAAAAAAAACTGCCCCACTCTCGGTTAATCATTGCCTAAACACCACCAACATCCGGTAAAAACAGGGTCTTTTATTTGAGAGTTGGGTTTGCATAACTTCGTTAATGTATGAGTAATTGCAATAGTAGCAGGTTTTAACTGGACCCTCCTTTACAACCTATTTAACTGAGAAGTGAGGCCGAGGATGGATCTGGAATGTGTTTATCCTGCCCCCCCCTCCCACAGTCCCGCCCAACACATCTCAATTAGAGAGATTAGCACCTTATTGTATTTAGTTTAAGTTTTAAATTTGGCACAGCATGTGAAATACAATAAGCCTCAATTCATGTCCCTGATCTCAGGTCCCGACAGATGGACAACCAGAAGCAGCCCCACCATGGACCATGGGCAGCAGCACCAATATAAAAGGCACACCGTGCAGTGTAACGCACACACGGGGGGGGGGGGGGGGGGGAAAGTGACCCCGGGCGTAACACACACCCAGGGAACAACAGGTGTAATATACACCTTCCCTGGAATTGCAAACTAATACTGGTTGCTGGATTTGTCATTATCCATTCAGACGCGGGAGTTGTGTTGCTGGCCCGCTAAAATCTTTAATAGACCAATTGTGGGCATTGCTGGCAAGTGGGACATTTATTGCCCATCCCTAATTGCCCCTTGAGAAGGTGGTGGTGAGCCGCCTTCTTGAACCGCTGCAGTCCGTGTGGTGAAGGTGCTCCCACAGTGCTGTTAGGGAGGGAGTTCCAGGATTGTGACCCAGCGACGATGGAGGAACGGCCGATATATTTCCAAGTCAGGATGGTGTGTGACTGGGAGGGGAACGTGGAGGTGGTGGTGTTCCCATGTACCTGCTGCCCTTGTCCTTCTAGGCGGTTGAGGTCGTGGGTTTGGGAGGTGCTGCCGAAGAAGCCTTGGCGAGTTGCTGCAGTGCATCTTGTAGATGGTGCACACTGCAGCCACGGTGTGCCGGTAGTAAATGTTTATGGTCGTCATTCAAGGGGCTGCTTTGTCCTGGATGGTGTCGAGCTTCTGGAGTTTTGTTGGAGCTGCACTCATCCAGGCAAGTGGGGAGTGTTCCATCACACTCCTGACTTGTGCCTTGTAGATGGTGGAAAGGCTTTGGGGAGTCAGGAGGTGAGACACTCGCTGCAGAATACCCAGCCTCTGACCCGCTCTTGTGGCCACAGTATTTATGTGGCTGGTCCAGTTAAGTTTCTGGTCAATGGTGACCCCCAGGATGTTGATGGTGAGGGATTCGGCGATGGTAATGCCGTTGAATGTCAAGGCGTAATGGTTAAGACTTTCTCTTATTGGAGATGGTCATTGCCTGGCACGTGTGTGGCGTGACTTTTTCTTACCATTTATCAGTCCAAGCCTGGATGTCATCTCGGTTTCGCTACATGCGGACAGGAACTGCTTCGTTACCCGAGTTGTCAATGGAGTTGAGCACTGTGCCACCATCAGTGAACAGCCCCATTTCTGCCCTTATAGAGCCAGAGTAAAGGAGGAGGCTATTCAGCCCATCATGTCGGTATCAGATCTTTGAAAGAGTTATCCAATTAATCCCACTCACCTGCCTTTTTCCCATAGCCCTGCAAACTTCTCCCATGCAATATTAATCCAATTCCCTTATCAAACTTGTATCGAACTTTGGTTAGACCGCACTTGGTGTGCTGTGAACAGTTCCGGTCTCCATATTATAAAAAGGAGATAGAGACACTGGACACTGCAAAAAAGATTTATAAATATGATACCAAAACTGAGAGGTTATACCAATCAGAAAAGATTGAACAGGCCGGGGCACTTTTCTCTGGAAAAGAATCATAACAATACAGCACAGGCAGCCATTCAGCCCATCATGCCTGTGCTACTTCTTTGAAACAGCTATCCAATTAGCCCCACTTGCATGCTCTTTCCCCACTGCCCTGCAAAATCTTCCCCTTCATTAATCCAATTCCCTTTTGAATGTTTCTATTGAATCTACTTCCATCGCCCTTTCAGGCAGAGCTTCCACATCATCGGTAAAAGAGCCCGAGGCGACATGAGGAAACAATCGCCTTAAATCTGTGTCCTCTGGTTACCGACCCTTCTGCACCTGGAAACAAGTGTCTCCTTATTTACCACATCAAAGCCCGCCATGAACTTGAACCTCTATCAAATCTCCTCTTAACCTTCTCTGCTCTAAGGAAGACACCGAGGGGTGACCTGATAGAGGTCTTTAAGATTATGAAAGGTTTTGATAAGGCAAACATAGAAATATAGAAAATAGTGCAGGAGTAGGCCATTTGAGCCTGCACCGCCATTCAATATCATGGTAGACGTAGAGAAAACATTTCCACTTGTTGGCGTGACCAAAACTAGGTCGTCCTAAATATAATAGTCACTAATAAAGCCAACAGGGAAATTCAGGAGAAACCTCAGAATGGGGAGAATGTGGAACTCGCTGCCACAGGGAGGGGTTGAGGCGAGTAGCAGAGATGCTTTTAAGGGGAGGCTGGATAAACACGAGGGAGAGGGGAATGGAAGGATATAGTGATAGGGGGAGATGAAGAGGGCTGGGACTGGTGTGGAGCAGTTGGGCCGAATGGCCTGTCCCCGTGCTGTACATTCTGCATCATTTGATGTAGTTCCTGCAGTGATGGGGGTTATCCTGGATCCTCCTGCTCCTGTTAGTTGTTAACTGTCCACTACCATTCACAACTGGATGTGACAGGACTGCAGAGGCAGATACCTTTAGTTTGTGCCAGCAATAGGTAGTTCTTCAGATAATCCACACCCCTAAAGCCTACCTCTCAACACCCGTCATTGATCTCTCCCCTCACTCACGGAAATTAATTCCATATCTTTTCTGTTTACAAAACTTTTACATTGTTCTTTAATTTAGCAAATACAGAGGCGAGGCAAGATTGGCTATTTAATGCACGGGGGAAGTTAGGGTCTGTTCTGGTGTCGGTGCACGGATTGTGGACTGCTGTAATCAGTCAGTAAGGCTCCTGTGTGATAGGTACATAGACGGTGAATCATGCCCACAACTCAAAATAGCCTTGGAGAAAAAAGGCCAAGAATTCTTCCGCTGTTGCATCAGCGGGGCTGCAAGCTGAAGACTCAGGGTCACACGGATTTCAATCAAACCAATGGTGCTTTTACAGGAGTGCAGCCTCCTGTGGGTACACGGATCTGTGTCTGTCAGCTACACTCCTCGGTGTATACAAGCCTGCGTTCCATGTACACGGGTCTGTGTCTGTCAGCTACAGTCCTCGGTGTATACAAGCCTGCGTTCCATGTACACGGGTCTGTGTCTATCAGCTACACGTGTAAACAAGCCTGCGCTCAAGGATCTACGAATAGGGATATGGTTTTACAAATGATCACACACATTTTAAATGGAGTCTGGCACATTTAGAGACCACATCTCCAATCTGAACAAAGTAGAATTCACATCATAAAGTGCAGTGAAACATTGTTGAAAACCTACCTACCACCATTGCAGATTTCAATTCCTTTCCATGATGAATTGATCTGTGCCACACAACAGTCTGATGGGATCACAAGACCCCCAGTCTGCATTTTAAGGAACTATTGGAGGAGCCCAGTTTTAGTTTGGAATGACCTGGGACTGAGGCAGTGCAATGACAAAGGTCAGTCTGTAAAGATGTATCAGAAGCAACACTGCAGGTGCTTTATATTAAAGTTATAATCACATGTAACACGCTCAACTCTTCATAAAATCGCTTACCAGTCGTGTTAACAAGACCAACAGCATCAGAAGGCTCGGTGAGATACGACATTAGAAGCAGAGTGCACACCAAGCATTGCAGTGTAAGCAAACATGATAGCGTCACGTGACGGGTACTAGGGTGTTGCAAGGTTATTTTTGCAGTGGACAAGGCTATTCCCTACCTTGTATGTTAGCACTTCAAGACTCACGATAAACAGTGAAGGCTTCATCTTACAGAACTGAACTACAAGCACATTTGAGGTTTTTATTTTGCTCAACATACAAGAGTTGATGATTTCATGTGAAATTTGAACAGTAGATTCCCTCTCCCATACAAAACTCCTTTGGCCCAGACCTTGAACAAGATTCAAGAAACCTTGAACCAAAGTCTGGATTGAAAAACAAATGTTTGCATAAAATGTATTGATAAGCATCCTCAACTGTACACGTGGGAAAAGTACATTTGCTGTCAAGTGATCTTAACCCATATGGAGCATATTGTGCATTACCCAACCACAGAGCTCCACAATGGCTGAGTGGCGAAGCAAGTGTGGCAGTGAGCCACACCATTGCACAAGCCCCAGGTGTACTCCAACTCAATGCAGTTCCCTAATCTTAGCCTGGGCTTCGACAATTAGCCTCAGTGCCCCGGGCGAGGGAGGAGAAAGAAAATCAATCAGGACCCCCAGCCGATCACAACCCAGCAACTCCGACTGGAGAGAGACTGTCTGTGAACACTGGGTGGGGTCAGGGCACACTGGGGAGAGGGGGACCTCCAGGGTGGGGTCACACTGGGGAGAGGGGGACCTCCAGGGTGGGGTCACACTGGGGAGAGGGGGACCCCCAGGGTGGGGTCACACTGGGGAGAGGGGGACCCCCAGGGTGGGGTCACACTGGGGAGAGGGGGACCCCCAGCGAGAGGTCACACTGGGGAGAGAGGGACCCCCAGGGTGGGGTCACACTGGGGAGAGGGGGACCTTCAGGGTGGGGTCACACTGGGGAGAGGGGGACCCCCAGGGTGGGGTCACACTGGGGAGAGGGGGACCCCCAGGGTGGGGTCACACTGGGGAGAGGGGGACCCCCAGGGTGGGGTCACACTGGGGAGAGAGGGACCCCCAGGGTGGGGTCACACTGGGGAGAGAGGGACCTTCAGGGTAGGGTCACACTGGGGAGAGGGGGACCCCCAGGATGGGGTCACACTGGGGAGAGGGGGACCCCCAGGGTGGGGTCACACTGGGGAGAGAGGGACCCCCCAGGTTGGGGTCACACTGGGGAGAGAGTGACCCCCAGGGTGGGGTCACACTGGGGAGAGAGGGACCCCCAGGGTGGGGTCACACCGGGGAGAGAGGGACCCCCAGCGAGAGGTCAGGGGTCACACTGGGGAGAGGGACCCCAGGGAGAGGTCAGGGGTCACACTGGGGAAAAGATGGATCACGAGTGGGATCAGGGGTCACTTACAGAAACATGTACAGGAACTGACAGCAGAGAAAAAGATCAAGGTCCATCTAGTTCACCGTCTCCCATCCTGGTAGTCCCACGATCCGACGATAATTGAGTTATTGACCGATCTCTATCACTGAGTGTAAACAGAGCCAGACATGAGGCGAGGAAACCCCCAGTGGGGGTGAGCTTTGGGAACCAGAGACCCAAAGCCCCCTGTTCCTCCCGAGCTCACGACACTACACTCAGCACAAGTCAGGTCACACATTACTCACATACTGTGTCCCAAATGTTATTTTCTGAAATAAATCTATTTAATTTGTATTTGAGTGAATCAACTCTCACTGTTCCCCTCTCTCCAGGGAGCAGCTCCATAGACTGACCACTCACTCACTGATTCTGGAGATTAGTTTGGAAGTTACCCCCTTCAAGTGCAGGCAGTGTCCTCTGGTTCTACTGTTCTGGACGAGGTGAAACAGCTTATCGTGGTCAACATTATTTAGTCCTCAAACCAATGAATTAGAAAGTGGCATGATTACTTCAATATTACGGTTCAATATTGACCCTTTACTAATAACAGACTTGCTGTCCCTCCTGAAACCTCTCCGCCTCTCTACCTCCCTACCTCCCTTCCTGAAGTCGCTCCTTAAAACCTACCTCTGACCAAGCTTTTGGTCACCTGTCCTGATTTCTCCTGATGTGGCTTGGTGTGGAGATTTGTTTTAAACGCTCCTGTGAAGTGCGTTGGGACGTTTTACTACGTTACAGGCGCTGTATAAATTACAAGTTGTTGTTGCTTTACTCACGGAGCATTATTTTCTTTCCATTTCAGTAATAGCGGCTTCCGATTTTCCATCCCCACATGACTTTGCATTTCTCTGCATTGAATTTCATCTGTCACCTGTCTCCAATTCCCAAATATAGTCAAATCCTCCAGTCCCTTTTCCTGCTCGGCTTTGGAATCTGCCATCTTCATTAGCTTTGTATTGTCTGCAAATTTACCACTGTGCTTCTGCTGATTACCTGTGGAGTTTGATCCCAGCCAGGAATATGATGATGATTTACCAATGGAGATGTGGTAGAACCTGATTTGACCACAGCAATATCAGAGTGCCTGAGAAGGATACCCAGCTGCCAGCCAGGAACGAACAGGATGTAGAACCCATGCAAATCTGGAGACTGTGGAGGTTAACGAGCTCACTAAAAAGGATGGAACCAATCACTTTTAAAACGAGCGAAACCATCAAAACCCATTTCTAGGTTGAATAGATAGTTTTGATGTTACTTGTAATGAGATGAACCTTTGAACAAGCATTACCTTAACTCCCACTTTATACTCAATGGCCACAAATAGTTGGCACATTGTCAGCAATCTCTCTTCAGACATGACACAACAGTTCCAACCTTACAGGATTAGGAATGAGAGACGAGACATTTGTGGAAGTACTGGCCAGAAGGTCACCGGCCAAAGCGGAGCCAATTTCCCCCAACATAAAGACCGAGTATGCACTGTCAATTTCAGCAGGAAAGACCCCGATCACCTCCGACTTACTGGCACCAACTCAATTAGTTAGGCATGAAAAGGAGGGTAAAGATAGACAGGTTTGGACAGTCCATAGCGAGGACTTGGAGTAACACTCGGCAGAAGTAGGCACCAGGGAAGAGAGCCTCGACAGAACAGTATCCGGACGGACTGATCATCCGCGGACCTATTGGGTAACTATAAAGTATAAGTGATGAGTCTTGTACTACTTCTGTATTAAACGAACATTAACGGTACCGCCATTGTCTAGTGTGTCATTTGGTATTTAACTCAAGAACCGTTGCAGGCAACGACTAGTCACACGACTGGCGATATTGCCGTTCGAGCAACAGTGGCAACCCAGATGGGATGATTGAGTTAAAACTATAGGAAAGACATAGGAGAAATGGCAGGAAAAGGTGGAATCTCCCAGTCATGGGAAGAGCAGTTTTACCAGTTCAGGGGATGGCTTGAAACAATGAGCTGACCTCGGATTTCCCGGAGGAGACTCAACCTTCGCCAAAACTAAAAAGGAAAAGAAAAGGAGGGAGTCAAAGAGGTCAAGTTTCGGCCTGAGTTGCTCCTATTTTTTTGGAGCAACTGGTTTAGAATTGCAATTTTCGGCATTTAGTTTGCTCCAGTTCTAGTCAGTTAGAACAGTTTCATTTTGGAACAGATTATTTTTTTCAAAAGGGGGCGTGTCTGGCCACTTAAGCCTGTTTTGAAAGTTTAGGCAGTGAAAATTTACTCCAAACTAACTTAGAATGGAGTAAGTGTAGATTTTTGTACACTCAGAAAAACCTTGCCTACACTTAGAAAATCAGGCGTAGGGAAGAGATGGGGGGGGGGGGGGGGTGGGAGAAGAGAAAGGGAAGTTTACAAACATGAAACATATCACTTTTACAAATAAAGAGCCATCAATAATAAATGATAAATATTTCAATAAATCAACCAATAAATCAATCAAAAAAATTAATAATTTTTTTTTAAATCAAAAAAATTAAGTTTCTACTCACCGACTGCAGCACCAGGACACCCCCCCCCCCCACCAGTGTGGGTCTCTCTGTCTCTGTGTGTGTCTCTCTCTTTGTCTGTCAGTGTCAATGTGTTTCTGACAGCAAGGGGAGACGGGGGGAAGAGGGGAGACAGGGGGGGAGAGGGGAGACAGGGGGGGAGAGGGGAGACAGGGGGGGAGAGGGGAGACAGGGGGGGAGAGGGGAGACAGGGGGGGAGAGGGGAGACAGGGGGGGAGAGGGGAGACAGGGGGGGGAGAGGGGAGACAGGGGGGGGAGAGGGGAGACAGGGGGGGGAGAGGGGAGACAGGGGGGGAGAGGGGAGACAGGGGGGGGAGAGGGGAGACAGGGGGGGAGAGGGGAGACAGGGGGGGAGAGGGGAGACAGGGGGGGAGAGGGGAGACAGGGGGGGAGAGGGGAGACAGGGGGGGAGAGGGGAGACAGGGGGGGAGAGGGGAGACAGGGGGGGAGAGGGGAGACAGGGGGGGAGAGGGGAGACAGGGGGGGAGAGGGGAGACAGGGGGGGAGAGGGGAGACAGGGGGGGAGAGGGGAGACAGGGGGGGAGAGGGGAGACAGGGGGGGAGAGGGGAGACAGGGGGGGAGAGGGGAGACAGGGGGGGGAGAGGGGAGACAGGGGGGGGAGAGGGGAGACAGGGGGGGAGAGGGGAGACAGGGGGGAGGAGGGGAGACAGGGGGGGGAGAGGGGAGACAGGGGGGGGAGAGGGGAGACAGGGGGGGGAGAGGGGAGACAGGGGGGGAGAGGGGAGACAGGGGGGGAGAGGGGAGACAGGGGGGGAGAGGGGAGACAGGGGGGGAGAGGGGAGACAGGGGGGGAGAGGGGAGACAGGGGGGGAGAGGGGAGACAGGGGGGGAGAGGGGAGACAGGGGGGGAGAGGGGAGACAGGGGGGGAGAGGGGAGACAGGGGGGG
>NW_027253188.1:0-17283 GCF_044704955.1 Pristiophorus japonicus
AGAGAGAGTCAGGGGAGAGAGAGAGAGAGTCAGGACACAGAGAGAGAGAGAGAGAGAGAGAGAGAGAAAAAGAGAGAGAGAGAGAGAGAGAGAGAGAGAGCGCGCGCGCGTCAGAGAGAGAGCGAGGGCATCAGGGGGAGCGAGAGAGAGAGATAGTCGGGGGAGAGAGAGAGAGAGCGTCAAGAGAGAGAGAGAGAGAGAAGGGCGTCAGAGAGAGAGGGAGAGAGAGAGGGCATCAGGGGAGAGAGAGAGTCAGGTGGGAGAGAGAGAGAGAGAGAGAGCGCATCAGGGGAGAGAGAGAGAGAGAGAGAGAGAGAGGGCATCAGGGGAGAGAGAGAGGGCGTCAGGGAGAGGGAGCGTGAGTGTGAGAATGTGCGTCAGTGCGTCTCTGTAATGGGTCAGGATGGGATGAGACTCTAAGGTGAAGGCCGTCACTGTCAAATAGCTTGCCAGCACATGACGAGTGGTGGAAGCGGCTTGGAAGCAAGTGTAAACAGGAAGTGTGATACATGTGAACGTGTGAACGATGGCGAGAGGCAGGGAGTGGGAGACAGAGAGAGAGAGAGAGCGAGGGGGAGGGGAGGCGAGCCGAGCCAGTCCCGTTACTGACATTTGCCCCCATGTTGGAAGCTGTGACTCCCCCCAGGGGTCACCCCGACACTGACCCCATGGGCCTCCCCAGACTCCCAGTGCCAACAGTGCAGGGCCCTGCGTTCCGGGAGATGTCAGGAGGACAATGGGAAGGCCAAACCCGCTTCTTCAATAACTTCCCGTGTGGAGCACCACAGTAATCTCGCCACAACTGACCCGTGAACAGAGACTACAATCACCATGGTGATAGCCTCCTCCTGTTCCGGTGTAACAGGCTCGAGGGGCTGAATGGGCCTCCTCCTGTTCCCAGAACAGACAGCATCAACCCCAAGCAACTGGCCAGAACAACACAGATCCTGCGGTACTTTTACAGCCATGGGGAAGGAAGGCAAATAGGGAGGATGTCTCCTAAAGTTGTTCTCATCAGAACAATTTAAGAGGGAGCTTTACTCTGTATCTAACCCTCTGTACCTGCCCTGAGAGTGTTTGATGGGACAGTGTAGAGGGAGCTTTACTCTGTATCTAACCCGTGCTGTACCTGCCCTGAGAGTGTTTATGGGACAGTGTAGAGGGAGCTTTACTCTGTATCTAACCCATGCTGCACCTGCCCTGGGAGTGTTTGATGGGACAGTGTAGAGGGAGCTTTACTCTGTATCTAACCCCCTGTACCTGCCCTGGGAGTGTTTGATGGGACAGTGTAGAGGGAGCTTTACTCTGTATCTAACCCCATGCTGTACCTGCCCTGGGAGTGTTTGATGGGACAGTGTAGAGGGAGCTTTACTCTGTATCTAACCCCCTGTACCTGCCCTGGGAGTGTTTGATGGGACAGTGTAGAGGGAGCTTTACTCTGTATCTAACCCCATGCTGTACCTGCCCTGGGAGTGTTTGATGGGACAGTGTAGAGGGAGCTTTACTCTGTATCTAACCCCGTGCTGTACCTGCCCTGGGAGTGTTTGATGGGACAGTGTAGAGGGAGCTTTACTCTGTATCTAACCCCCTGTATCTGCCCTGGGAGTGTTTGATGGGACAGTGTAGAGGGAGCTTTACTCTGTATCTAACCCGTGCTGTACCTGCCCTGGGAGTGTTTGATGGGACAGTGTAGAGGGAGCTTTACTCTGTATCTCACCCCCTGTACCTGCCCTGGGAGTGTTTGATGGGACAGTGTAGAGGGAGCTTTACTCTGTATCTAACCCCCTGTACCTGCCCTGGGAGTGTGTGATGGGACAGTGTAGAGGGAGCTTTACTCTGTATCTAACCCCCTGTACCTGCCCTGGGAGTGTTTGATGGGACAGTGTAGAGGGAGCTTTACTCTGTATCTAACCCCCTGTATCTGCCCTGGGAGTGTTTGATGGGACAGTGTAGAGGGAGCTTTACTCTGTATCTCACCCCCTGTACCTGCCCTGGGAGTGTTTGATGGGACAGTGTCGAGGGAGCTTTACTCTGTATCTAACCCCGTGCTGTACCTGCCCTGGGAGTGTTTGATGGGACAGTGCAGAGGGAGCTTTACTCTGTATCTAACCCCGTGCTGTACCTGCCCTGGGAGTGTTTGATGGGACAGTGTCGAGCAGGGATTCTCAACTTTTTAAACTTCAGAGGCCCCCCACTCCCGTGTTATAAAAATTCTGTGGGCCCCCTGTAAAACAACACAAGTATTTTTTCTGTATTAACGTTCTCCCAGCCCCACTCCCACATGACTGCTGCTGCTATCCTTGCACTGCTGAAAATACTGCTCCCCACACCCATCAGACGTCCACGCCCCCTTACCCTCCAAAATACATGTTGCCCCCCCCATCCCCCGCACGCCCCACCCCTCTCTTTCCCTCCCCCAATCTCATTCACTGACAATCAGGCCGCGAACCGCAAACAAACAGCCACATCCCCCACATCGCACAATATTTTTATAACTTATTCAACAAAAAGTGGGCAAAGATTTTTTAAACAGTATTTTTAAGCTCTATGATTTATCTCCCATACTGCTGGCAGTAGTGTCCTGATCGAGGTTGTATTGCTGGTGACTGCACGATAATCCTGGGAGCTTGGGAATCTTTCTGGAGGGGCAGCATTGGGTTTGAACATTTAGCACTGCCTGTGATGCCCCCCTTGGGAGAGCAGCACTGCTGACACTCAAACCATCCCGCTCACAGGTGAAGAATGATTGAGATGAGCCAGCACATGGAAGCCTGCAGAAGGTCGTGGGTTCAAGTCCCACCCCAGGACATCAGCACAAAAATTTAGGCCAACACTCCCAGTGCAGTGCCGAGGGAGCGCCGCACTGTCGGAGGGGCAGTGCCGAGGGAGCGCCGCACTGTCGGAGGGGCAGTGCCGAGGGAGCGCCGCACTGTCGGAGGGGCAGTGCCGAGGGAGTGCCGCACTGTCGGAGGGGCAGTGCCGAGGGAGCGCCGCACTGTCGGAGGGGCAGTGCCGAGGGAGTGCCGCACTGTCGGAGGGGCAGTGCCGAGGGAGCGCCGCACTGTCGGAGGGGCAGTGCCGAGGGAGCGCCGCACTGTCGGAGGGGCAGTACCGAGGGAGCGCCGCACTGTCGGAGGGGCAGTACTGAGGGAGTGCCGCACTGTCGGAGGGGCAATACTGAGGGAGTGCCGCACTGTCGGAGGGGCAGTACTGAGGGAGCGCCGCACTGTCGGAGGGGCAGTACTGAGGGAGTGCCGCACTGTCGGAGGGGCAATACTGAGGGAGTGCCGCACTGTCGGAGGGGCAGTACTGAGGGAGTGCCGCACTGTCGGAGGGGCAGTACTGAGGGAGCGCCGCACTGTCGGAGGGGCAGTACTGAGGGAGTGCCGCACTGTCGGAGGGGCAGTACTGAGGGAGTGCCGCACTGTCGGAGGGGCAGTACTGAGCGGGGGAGTTATCCTCGGTGTCCTGGGCCAATATTTATCCCTCAAACAACATCACTGAAACAGATTGTCTGGTCATTATCACACTGCTGTGTGTGGGAGCTTGCTGTGCGCAAATTGGCTCCTGTATTTCCCACATTACAACATTACTACACTCCAAAAGTACTTCAATGGCTGAAAAGCGTTTTGGGACATCCGGTGATCGTGATAGGTGTTACAGAAATGCAAGTCTTTCTTTCATTATACTGCAGTGCGAGTCTTGATAAAAATCTGTCGGCTAACCAAGAGTTTCCGATCTTGCTGTCTCCATCTCTCTCCCGAGCATCTGTCTGAGGCTGCACCAGACGGTTTGTAACCTCGGTGTTATATTTGACCCTGAAATGAGCTTCCGGCCACATATCCGCAGCATAACTAAAACCGCCCATTTCCACCTCCGTAACATCGTCCGTCTCCACCCTGCCTCAGCTCATCCGCTGCTGAAACCCTCATCCCTGCCTTTGTTACCTCCAGACTTGACTATTCCAACACACTCCTGGCTGGCCACCCACATTTTACTCAACGGAAACTACAGCTGATCCAAAACTCGGCAACTCGTGTACTAACTCGCACCAAGTCCCGCTCACCCATCACCCCCTGTGCCCCATGTCCTAACTCGCACCCAGTCCCACTCACCCATCACCCCCTGTGCCCTGTGTCCTAACTCGCACCAAGTCCCACTCACCCATCACCCCCTGTGCCCCGTGTCCTAACTCGCACCAAGTCCCGCTCACCCATCACCCCCTGTGCCCTGTGTCCTAACTCGCACCAAGTCCCGCTCACCCGTCACCCCTGTGCTCGCTGCTGTGTCCTAACTCACACTCAGTCCCACTCACCCATCACCCCCTGTGCCCCATGTCCTAACTCGCACCAAGTCCCACTCACCCATCACCCCCTGTGCCCTGTGTCCTAACTCGCACCAAGTCCCGCTCACCCATCACCCCCTGTGCCCTGTGTCCTAACTCGCACCAAGTCCCGCTCACCCGTCACCCCTGTGCTCGCTGCTGTGTCCTAACTCACACCCAGTCCCACTCACCCATCACCCCCTGTGCCCCATGTCCTAACTCGCACCAAGTCCCACTCACCCATCACCCCCTGTGCCCTGTGTCCTAACTCGCACCCAGTCCCGCTCACCCATCACTCCCTGTGCCCCATGTCCTAACTCACACCGAGTCCCACTCACGCATCACCCCCTGTGCCCCGTGTCCTAACTCACACCGAGTCCCACTCACCCATCACCCCCTGTGCCCCATGTCCTAACTCACACCGAGTCCCACTCACGCATCACCCCCTGTGCCCCGTGTCCTAACTCACACCCAGTCCCGCTCACCCATCACCCCCTGTGCCCCGTGTCCTAACTCGCACCGAGTCCCACTCACCCATCACCCCCTGTGCCCCGTGTCCTAACTCACACCCAGTCCCGCTCACCCATCACCCCCTGTGCCCCGTGTCCTAACTCACACCCAGTCCCGCTCACCCATCACCCTCTGTGCCCCGTATCCTAACTCGCACCCAGTCCCACTCACCCATCACCCCCTGTGCTCACTGCCCCGTGTCCTAACTCGCACCCAGTCCCACTCACCCATCACCCCCTGTGCTCACTGCCCCGTGTCCTAACTCGCACCAAGTCCCACTCACCCATCACCCCCTGTGCCCCGTGTCCTAACTCGCACCAAGTCCCACTCACCCATCACCCCCTGTGCACCGTGTCCTAACTCACACCAAGTCCCACTCACCCATCACCCCCTGTGCCCCGTGTCCTAACTCACACCCAGTCCCGCTCACCCATCACCCCCTGTGCACCGTGTCCTAACTCACACCAAGTCCCACTCACCCATCACCCCCTGTGCTCACTGACCTACATTGGCTCCCGGTTAAGCAACACCTTGATTTCAAAATTCTCATCCTTGTTTACAAATCCCTCCATGGCCCTCGCCCCTCCCTATCTCTGTAAACCCCTCCGGCCCCACAACCCCCCGAGATGTCTGCACTCCTCTAACTCTGCCCTCCTGACCATCCCTGATTATAATCGCTCCACCATCGGTGGCCGTGCCTTCAGCTGCCTGGGCCCCAAGCTCTGGAACTCCCTCCCTAAACCTCTCCGCCTCTCTACCTCTCTCTCCTCCTTCAAGACGCTCCTTAAAACCTCCCTCTCTGACCCAGCTTTTGGTAATCTGCGCTAGCATCTCCTTATGTGGCTCAGTGTTAAATTATATCCGATATGAGGAGAGATCGTGCAGAATGGGCCTGTACTCTCCGGAGTTTAGAAGAATGAGAGGTGATCTGATTGGAACATGTCGGATTCTGAGGGGGATTGACAGGGTAGATGCTGAGAGGATGTGTCCCGGGGCTGGAGAGTCTAGAACCAGGGGACACAGTCTCAGGATAAGGGGTTGGCCATTTAGGACTGAGATGAGGAGAAACTTCTTCACTCAGAGGGTGGTGAATCTCTGGAATTCTCTGCCCCAGAGGGCTGTGGAGGCTCAGTCTTTGAGTCTATTCAGGGCTGAGATCGATAGATTGAGAGTCTCGGAGAATCGAGGGATCGGTCGGGAAAGTGGAGTTGAGGTCGAAGATCAGCCGTGATCTTATTGAATGGCGGAGCAGGCTCGAGGGGCCGTAGGGCCGACTCCTGCTCCTTATAACGCTCCTTGGAGCATTCACTATGGTGAAGGTGCTGTGTAAAGAAGCTGCTGTTTTGGTAGAGAGTCTAAAGGCCGAAGGGATTGGGCAGGTAGGTGGTTGCCGCGACGATTCGCCGGTTGGACTGTGGGGGCACGGCGCCCAGACACACACACGTCGGGACCTCGCGTGAGGGTGGAGCGCTGGAGCAGGCGAACAGCGCTCAACGACCAGCAACCATCGCCTCTCTCCCCACTCCGTGACCACGGGCCTGGGCTGAGACATTCGGGGAGGGGGCAGGGAACAAAGGTTCGATCGGGGCACAAGCCACCCCCACCTGCTCAGTCCCATCCCGCTGTTGATCAACGCTATATACTTTTATCAAATCCCGCAGGTTATTTGTGGCGGACCTTACAAGATTTAGCATCACAGGTCACAACACAGACACCCAAAGGGTCTTGGGAGTTAGAAGGCATTTTATTGAGGGAGCACTCCTTCAAACAGAGTCAAACACAACACACAATGAGGATAGGCATATGACCATGACAAGCAGCTAGTACTAGTCCTGATCACACCAACAGTTCTTATCTTCACCATCTGCCCTGAAAGACCTTCTGGGTCTTTCATTTCATTCTCGTTTTAGGAGTGGGCCTACAGTAGGATATTGGCAGGCCCCATGTTGTACCTGCCCTGGGAGTGTTTGATGGGACAGTGTAGAGGGAGCTTTACTCTGTATCTAACCCCATGTTGTACCTGCCCTGGGAGTGTTTGATGGGACAGTGTGGAGGGAGCTTTACTCTGTATCTAACCCTGTGCTGTACCTGCCCTGGGAGTGTTTGATGGGACAGTGTAGAGGGAGCTTTACTCTGTATCTAACCCCCTGTACCTGCCCTGGGAGTGTTTGATGGGACAGTGTGGAGGGAGCTTTACTCTGTATCTAACCCTGTGCTGTACCTGCCCTGGGAGTGTTTGATGGGACAGTGTAGAGGGAGCTTTACTCTGTATCTAACCCCATGCTGTACCTGCCCTGGGAGTGTTTGATGGGACAGTGTAGAGGGAGCTTTACTCTGTATCTAACCCCCTGTACCTGTCCTGGGAGTGTTTGATGGGACAGTGTAGAGGGAGCTTTACTCTGTATCTAACCCCCTGTTCCTGCCCTGGGAGTGTTTGATGGGACAGTGTAGAGGGAGCTTTACTCTGTATCTAACCCCCTGTACCTGCCCTGGGAGTGTTTGATGGGACAGTGTAGAGGGAGCTTTACTCTGTATCTAACCCGTGCTGTACCTGCCCTGGGAGTGTTTGATGAGACAGTGCAGAGGGAGCTTTACTCTGTATCTAACCCCATGCTGTACCTGCCCTGGGAGTGTTTGATGGGACAGTGTAGAGGGAGCTTTACTCTGTATCTAACCCCCTGTACCTGTCCTGGGAGTGTTTGATGGGACAGTGTAGAGGGAGCTTTACTCTGTATCTAACCCTGTGCTGTACCTGCCCTGGGAGTGTTTGATGGGACAGTGTAGAGGGAGCTTTACTCTGTATCTAACCCCCTGTACCTGCCCTGGGAGTGTTTGATGGGACAGTGTAGAGGGAGCTTTACTCTGTATCTAACCCGTGCTGTACCTGCCCTGGGAGTGTTTGATGAGACAGTGCAGAGGGAGCTTTACTCTGTATCTAACCCCATGCTGTACCTGCCCTGGGAGTGTTTGATGGGACGACGCTGAAATATTTAACATTTTTTGCCTATCAGGTGAACAAATAAATGGCTGGCTTCTCACAGGTGTGTAAATCCGTCCCCCTGCACATTTGAGATATGGAAGGTTAAAGGTGAATCGCGGGGGAAACCATTCTAAATTGAGACTCGGAGGATAGGGAGCCCATTGAACGGCAGTGATGGGGCAGGCGGGAGCGCAGGGGTCGATGCAGTCGGGGCTCGATGGGAGGTTTCCCTGCCCCACAGACGGATTCTCCAAGGAACGAGACAGGAATTCAGAGAGAGAGACACACACACACACACAGACAGCTTTGTCCCAGCTCATATCCCGACAGGGCTGAACATGCCTGGAAAGTATTTACACGCAAACACCGGCTCCTGGGCACGCATGTCCTGACACTGCATTCCACCCGGGCACACGCAACACCCCATCGGGGCTCTTAAAGGGACAGTGCGCCTCATCCAAACGCGTGGCTCCTTGGGATGTGGGGCGGGGGGCATGGGTGAGGGAACAAAACCTCCAGGCCCCTCCCTCACACAGGGGCCTGGAACCACGCCCCTCCGGTCATGCTCCCGTCACGTGTGGGGGCAAACATTGGCTTGTGATGCTGCCATTGCCGAATAGTCCAAGTGTAACCAATCTTTTTGGACGCAGATACACAAGGCCAAGTTCCTGCTGGTGTCTGCCCTCCAGCTAGTACCACATAGCCGTCCCCCCCACCAGCCCCCGTCCCCATTCCTCCGCCATTTCCTTCAACCGTCCTTCGAACCGATCCTCCAATGTCAGCTGAGGCTCAGTGTGGAGCGCTCTCTCTCTCGCCTCCGAGCCGGAAGGTCGGAGTTCGAGTCCCACTCCACGGTCTCGAGGCCAACACCCAGTGCAGTGCTGAGGGAGCGCCGTACTGTCGGAGGGGCAGTACTGAGGGAGTGCCGTACTGTCGGAGGTGCAGTACTGAGGGAGTGCCGCACTGTCGGAGGGGCAGTACTGAGGGAGCGCCTCACTGTCGGAGGGGCAGTACTGAGGGAGTGCCGCACTGTCGGAGGGGCAGTACTGAGGGAGCGCCGCACTGTCGGAGGGGCAGTACTGAGGGAGCGCCGCACTGTCGGAGGGGCAGTACTGAGGGAGCGCCGCACTGTCGGAGGGGCAGTACTGAGGGAGCGCCGCACTGTCGGAGGGGCAGTACTGAGGGAGCGCCGCACTGTCGGAGGGGCAGTACTGAGGGAGCGCCGCACTGTCGGAGGGGCAGTACTGAGGGAGCGCCGCACTGTCGGAGGGGCAGTACTGAGGGAGCGCTGCACTGTCGGAGGGGCAGTACTGAGGGAGCGCCTCACTGTCGGAGGGGCAGTACTGAGGGAGCGCTGCATTGTTGGAGGGGCAGTACTGAGGGAACGCCGCACTGTCGGAGGGGCAGTACTGAGGGAGCGCCGCACTGTCGGAGGGGCAGTACTGAGGGAGCGCCGCACTGTCGGAGGGGCTGTCTTTGATACGAGATGCTACACCGAGGCCCTGTCTGCCCCTCTCGGGTGGATGTAAAAGATCCCATGGCTCTATTTGGAAGAAGAGCGGGGGAGTTATCCCCGGTGTCCTGGGGCCAATATTCAGCTCTCAGTCATCATCATTAAAACAGATTATCTGGGTCATTATCACATTGGTGTGTGTGGGAGCTTGCTGTGCGCAAGTTGGCTGCCGCGATTCCCACATTACAAGTGAGCACAAAACAACAACTCGCATTTATATAGCGCCGTTAACGCAGTAAAACGTCCCAAGGTGCTTTCACAGCAGCGATTATCGACCCAAATTTGACACCGAGCCACAGAAGGAGATATCAGGGCAGGTGACCAAAAGCTGGGTCACAGAGGTGGGTTTTAAGGAGCGTATTGAAGGAGGAGAGAGAGGTAGAGAGGCGGAGAGGTTTAGGGAGGGAGTTCCAGAGCTTGGGGCCCAGGCAGCTGAAGGCACGGCCACCGATGGTGGAGCGATTATAATCAGTGATGGTCAGAGAGCGAGGTGGGGGAGGGGCAGAGAGCGAGGTGGGGGAGGGGCAGAGAGGGGGAGGGGCGGAGAGCGAGAGGGGGAGGGGCGGAGAGCGAGAGGGGGAGGGGCGGAGAGCGGGAGGGGGAGGGGCGGAGAGCGGGAGGGGGAGGGGCGGAGAGCGGGAGGGGCGGAGGGCGGGAGGGGCGGAGGGGCGGAGAGGGGGAGGGGCGGGGAGGGGGAGGGGCGGGGAGGGGGAGGGGCGGGGCAGAGAGCGAGAGGGGGAGGGGCAGAGAGCGAGAGGGGCAGAGAGCGCGAGGGGGAGGGGCAGAGAGCGCGAGGGGGAGGGGCAGAGAGCGCGAGGGGGAGGGGCAGAGAGCGCGAGGGGGAGGGGCAGAGAGCGCGAGGGGGAGGGGAAGAGCGCGCGAGGGGGAGGGGAAGAGCGCGAGGGGGAGGGGAAGAGAGCGAGGGGGAGGGGAAGAGAGCGAGGGGGGGGAAGAGAGCGAGGGGGGGGAAGAGAGCGAGGGGGGGGAAGAGAGCGAGGGGGGGGGAAGAGAGCGAGGGGGGGGGAAGAGAGCGAGGGGGGGGAAGAGAGCGAGGGGGGGGGAAGAGAGCGAGGGGGGGGAAGAGAGCGAGGGGGGGGAAGAGAGCGAGGGGGGGGAAGAGAGCGAGGGGGGGGAAGAGAGCGAGGGGGGGGAAGAGAGCGAGGGGGGGGAAGAGAGCGAGGGGGGGGAAGAGAGCGAGGGGGGGGAAGAGAGCGAGGGGGGGGAAGAGAGCGAGGGGGGGGAAGAGAGCGAGGGGGGGGGAAAACGAGAGCGAGGGGGGGAGAGCGAGGGGGGGGGAGAGCGAGTGGGGGAGAGCGAGGGGGGGAGAGCGAGGGGGGGAGAGCGAGGGGGGGAGAGCGAGGGGGGGAGAGCGAGGGGGGGAGAGCGAGGGGGGAGAGAGCGAGGGGGGGAGAGCGAGGGGGGGAGAGAGCGAGGGGGGGAGAGAGCGAGGGGGGGAGAGCGAGGGGGGGAGAGCGAGGGGGGAGAGCGAGGGGGGAGAGAGCGAGGGGGGGAGAGAGCGAGGGGGGGAGAGAGCGAGGGGGGGAGAGAGCGAGGGGGGGAGAGAGCGAGGGGGGGAGAGAGCGAGGGGGGGAGAGCGAGGGGGAGAGAGCGAGGGGGGGAGAGAGCGAGGGGGGGAGAGCGAGGGGGGGAGAGCGAGGGGGGGAGAGCGAGGGGGGAGAGCGAGGGGGGAGAGCGAGGGGGGGAGAGCGAGGGGGGAGAGCGAGGGGGGAGAGCGAGGGGGGAGAGCGAGGGGGGGAAGAGAGCGAGGGGGGGGAAGAGAGCGAGGGGGGGGGGGGAGAGCGAGGGGGGGAGAGCGAGGGGGAGAGAGCGAGGGGGGGAGAGCGAGGGGGGGAGAGCGAGGGGGGGAGAGCGAGGGGGGGAGAGCGAGGGGGGGAGAGCGAGGGGGGGAGAGCGAGGGGGGGAGAGAGCGAGAGGGGGAGGGGCAGAGAGGGGGAGGGGCAGAGAACGAGAGAGGGGGGGCAGAGAACGAGAGAGGGGGGGCAGAGAACGAGAGAGGGGGGGCAGAGAACGAGAGAGGGGGGGCAGAGAGCGAGAGAGGGGGGCAGAGAGCGAGAGAAGGGGGGCAGAGAACGAGAGAGGGGGGGCAGAGAACGAGAGAGGGGGGGCAGAGAACGAGAGAGGGGGGGCAGAGAACGAGAGAGGGGGGGCAGAGAACGAGAGAGGGGGGGCAGAGAACGAGAGAGGGGGGCAGAGAACGAGAGAGGGGGGCAGAGAACGAGAGAGGGGGGCAGAGAACGAGAGAGGGGGGCAGAGAACGAGAGAGGGGGGCAGAGAACGAGAGAGGGGGGGCAGAGAACGAGAGAGGGGGGGCAGAGAACGAGAGAGGGGGGGCAGAGAACGAGAGAGGGGGGGCAGAGAACGAGAGAGGGGGGGCAGAGAACGAGAGAGGGGGGGCAGAGAACGAGAGAGGGGGGGCAGAGAACGAGAGAGGGGGGGCAGAGAACGAGAGAGGGGGGGCAGAGAACGAGAGAGGGGGGGCAGAGAACGAGAGAGGGGGGGCAGAGAACGAGAGAGGGGGGGCAGAGAACGAGAGAGGGGGGGCAGAGAACGAGAGGGGGGGGCAGAGAGCGAGAGGGGGGGGAGAGAGGGAGAGAGGGGGGAAGAGAGGGAGAGAGGGGGGGCAGAGAACGAGAGAGGGGGGGCAGAGAGCGAGAGAGGGGGGGCAGAGAGCGAGAGAGGGGGGGCAGAGAGCGAGAGAGGGGGGGCAGAGAGCGAGAGAGGGGGGGCAGAGAACGAGAGAGGGGTGGCAGAGAACGAGAGAGGGGTGGCAGAGAACGAGAGAGGGGGGCAGAGACAGAGAGAGGGGGGGCAGAGACAGAGAGAGGGGTGGCAGAGACAGAGAGAGGGGTGGCAGAGACAGAGAGAGGGGGGCAGAGAACGAGAGAGGGGGGGCAGAGAACGAGAGAGGGGGGGCAGAGAACGAGAGAGGGGTGGCAGAGAGCGAGAGAGGGGGGGCAGAGAACGAGAGAGGGGGGGCAGAGAACGAGAGAGGGGGGGCAGAGAGCGAGAGACGGGGGGCAGAGAGCGAGAGACGGGGGGCAGAGAGCGAGAGACGGGGGGCAGAGAGCGAGAGACGGGGGGCAGAGAGCGAGAGACGGGGGGCAGAGAGCGAGAGACGGGGGGCAGAGAGCGAGAGAGAGGGGGAGAGACAGAGAGAGAGGGGGAGAGACAGAGAGAGAGGGGCAGAGAGGGAGAGAGAGGGGGAGAGACAGAGAGAGAGGGGCAGAGAGGGAGAGAGAGGGGGAGAGACAGAGAGAGAGGGGCAGAGAGGGAGAGAGAGGGGGAAGAGAGGGAGAGAGGGGGGGGCAGAGAGCGAGAGAGGGGGGCAGAGAGCGAGAGAGGGGGGCAGAGAGCGAGAGAGGGGGGGAGAGACAGAGAGAGAGGGGGAGAGACAGAGAGAGGGGCAGAGAGGGAGAGAGAGAAGTTAGCCGAACTGCCCCACTTTGTTCACAATCACAGTGAAAGCCCGAGAGAAGGGAGCGATTGTCACAATCCCTGTACACTGGCCTTTTATTCCAGTCTGAAGAGAAAAAAAGCTGAGAGACTGGCCAGGAAGGGACGCCCACTCGGGACTTTTTTTGTATTTTTTACAAACTAACTTTCCCCACCTCCCCCCATGCACACCCTGCTGTCCCTCTAGCACACAGGGAGGGGGATAGGACCAGCCCAGTGACTTTTGGAGGGACACTGGAGTGGGAGAGAGAGAGTGTGTGTGTCTGTGTGAGAGAGAGTGCTGGCTGGGGAATAATAGAGCTCTGTGTGTGTGTGTTCAGCACAAGGCGAGAGACACACACACAACTTGAAATGGAAGAGACTGCAGAGCATTACCAGGGCAGGAGGGGAGGGGAGAGTTGCGACTTAAGGTGGCGCCACATTTCAGAGACAAAACAAGAGAGGCAAAGAGAAAAACACACACACCAACATTCCTCAGCATTTAAACATCTCCCCTCCCCTTTCCAAAGACATTTCAACAGCTCCCTGCCTTTTATCTCGCACTCTTTGTCTCCCTCTCTCACTCAACTTGTTTTTTTTAAACAAATAACACGCAACAAATCTGGATCACATTTAATCAAAACTTTTTTTGTATATAAAGTACATCAGATGGATGCGTTTCCACCTCTGGAAGCTGCAAGGTGCCTTTTTACACACACACACAATCAATACCGCGCCAGCTCATCTTGCAGCCATGGAGAATTTCAAAAAAATAAAATGAAAATTGATTTCTCTTCACCCCCCCTCCCCTCACTTCAAAGCGATCAAGAGCACTTTCTGTCTGCCTCTTTCACTCTGTCTCTATTTCTCCCTCAGTGAGAGAGAGCTGGGTCTTTCTGTGTGTGTGTGTGTGTCTCTCTCTCTCTCTCTCTCTGGGGCCGTGTGTGTGTATGTCTCTCTCTCTCTCTCTCTCTCTGGGGTTGTGTGTGTGTGTGTGTGTGTGTGTGCACCTCTCTCTCTCTCTCTGGGGTTGTGTGTGTGTGTGTGTGTGTGCCTCTCTCTCTCTCTCTCTCTGAGGTTGTGTGTGTGTGTGTCTCTCTCTCTCTCTCTCTCTGGGGCCGTGTGTGTGTATGTGTCGCTCTCTCTCTCTCTCTCTGGGGTTGTGTGTGTGTGTGTGTGTGTGTGTGCACCTCTCTCTCTGGGGTTGTGTGTGTGTGTGTGTGTGTGTGCCTCTCTCTCTCTCTCTCTCTCTGAGGTTGTGTGTGTGTGTGTGTGTGTGTGTGTGTGTGCCTCTCTCTCTGGGGTTGTGTGTGTGTGTGTGTGTGTGTGTGTGTGTGTGTGTGTGTGTGTGCGCCTCTCTCTCTCTCTGGGGTTGTGTGTGTGTGTGTGTGTGTGTCTCTCTCTGGGGTTGTGTGTGTGTGTGCCTCTCTCTCTCTCTGGGGTTGTGTGTGTGTGTGTGTGTGTGTGTGTGTGCCTCTCTCTCTCTCTGGGGTTGTGTGTGTGTGTGTGTGTGTGTGTGTGTGTGTGTGTGTGTGTGTGCCTCTCTCTCTCTCTGGGGTTGTGTGTGTGTGTGTGTGTGTGTGTGTGTGTGTGTGTGTGCCTCTCTCTCTCTCTCTCTCTCTGGGGGGGTGTGTGTGTGTGTGTGTGTGTGTGTGTGTGCGCCTCTCTCTCTCTCTCTGGGGTTGTGTGTGTGTGTGTGTGTGTGTGTGTGCGCCTCTCTCTCTCTCTGGGGTTGTGTGTGTGTGTGTGTGTGTGTGTGTGTTTGTGTGTGTGCGCGCCTCTCTCTCTCTCTGGGGTGGTGTGTGTGTGCCTCTCTCTCTCTGGGGTTGTGTGTGTGTGTGTGTGTGCCTCTCTCTCTCTCTCTCTCTCTCTCTGGGGTTGGCTGTGTCTCTTTCTGGGGCCGTGTGTGTGTGTGTGTGTGTGTGTGTGTGTGTGTGTGTCTCTCTCTCTGGGGCTGTGTGTCTGTCTCTCTCTCTCTCTCTGGGTGAGTGTATGTTTGTCTCTGTGGGTATGTGTCTATCCAAATAAGTGTTTGTCTCTGTCTAAGTGTGTGTGTGCCTCTCTGTCCAAGTATGTGTATGTTTCTGTCAGTGGGCCTGTGTATCCCTCTATCTGCCCATGTGTATCCCTCTATCTGCCCATGTGTGTGTGTGTCTGTGTTTGTCCAAGTATGTATTTATCTGTCTGTGGGCCTGTGTGTGTATCTTTCTCCCTTTGGTCCATGTCTGTCCAAGTATGTCTTTGTCTCTGTCTAAGTGTGTCTGCGTGTGTGTGTGTGTGTGTGTGTGGTGTGTGTCTGTCTCTCTCCCCCTCAGTCTGTGTCTGTCCAAGTAAGTGTTTATCTCTGTCCAAGTGTGTCTGCGTGTGTGTGTGTCTGTCTCTCTCTCTATCTGTGTGTGTTTGTCTCTCACTGTCCATGTCTGTCCAAGTATGTATTTATCTGTCTGTGGGCCTGTGTGTGTGTCTTTCTCTCTCGGTCCATGTCTGACCAAGTATGTGTTTGTCTCCAAGTGTGTGTGCGTGTGTGTGTGTGTGTATGTATGTGTGCCTGTCTCTCTCTGTGTGTGTCTCTCTCTCTCCCTCAGTCTGTGTCTGTCCAAGTATGTGTTTATCTCCAAGTGTGTCTGCGTGTGGTGTATCTGTCTCTGTGTCTCTGTCTGTGTCTTTCTCGCTCTGTAGGACTCTCTCTATCCATGTCTCTCTCAGTCTGTCTGTCTGTGTGTATGTCTCTATCTCTATCCGTGTCTCTCTCTGTCTGAGTTTCTGTCTGTCTATGTGTGTGTGTGTTTCTCTCTGTCTCAGTCTCTGTCTATGTGTGTGTGTGTTTCTCTCTGTCTCAGTCTCTGTCTATGTGTGTGTGTATATCTCTCTGTCTGCCTGTGTCTCTCCACATGCCAAGTTGCACAATACAAACATTAGCCACAAAATAAATCAAAATACAGCAACCGGTTTCACATGTGATCAATCCTCGCATTGTGTCCAAAAAAAAACACCTTTCTTTGGATCGCGGGGTAAAAGTTTGCTTTTTGCATTGATAATTTAACAAAATAAAGGCGGAGGTTATACAGAAACACACAGGAAACTTCCCCAACTTCTGCCCCTCTGCTCCAAGCAGCTCTGCCCAGAGAGGGGGAGGGGGGAGGGAAGAGATGAAAGGCCGTAGCTAAGTCTTTAGTCCCGCTACCCCCCAATCTGTTTTGTGATCTCACCCCTACTCAACCCCAGGTATCACTCGGACAAATTACAGCAATATCTGAGAGTTTTGTTTTAATTCTCCCACCCGGAGACCCGGTCCTCCTTAATACCACGTTCCCCTTGAAACTGAAAGTTAAGGAGATTTTCTGTGTTAAGATTTTTTCTCTCTCTTTCCCTCCCCCTTCAAAACCAGAAAATCGGAAACAAAGTTTTTTTGTGTGTAAAACCCCAACTAAACAATGCACAGAAGGAGAAAAATAATCCGCCAGACACGGAAAAAAAAATTTAAGAAAATTAAAACTTAAAAAAAAACTTTGAAATAAAACTTTCCGCCCAAATGGGTTTGTTCCCGGAACAAAAAAAAATCAGAAAGCAACAAAAGAGATAGAGAGAGAAAAAGTTTGCAGTGAAACTGACAAATTCCGACTGAAATCGCACGCCAGAGGCGGAAACTGCCAAGTTAATAAGTTTCAGTGTGTGTGTGTGTGTGTGTGTGTGTTACAAAAAAGTTTCTCCATTTTAAAATTAAAACCTCCTCCTCCCCCCCCACTTTTTCCCCCTGGATTCCCCTTGAAGCCACCCTCCCCTCTCTCTCTCTCCCTTCCCCCTCCCTCCTTAACCTGACAAAGGATTCCCCCCTCCCCTCTCAGATTCAATCCCCTGCCTCTGCCAAATGTCGGGAAGCAAAAAAAAAAAGTTCTTTTTAATTTTAATAAATCTGCCCAAAACTCTGAAAGCTTCCCCCAAGACAATCACGACAGTTTTCCGCCTTTCGGGAGGGAGGGGGGGGATCAACTTTGTAACTTTGTACCAGAGCTTCAAAATTAATTGTTTTGAGAAAACAAAAAAAAAAATTAAATAAACAAGACACACAAAATGTTGAAAGAAATAGACAAACACACACATACACAAAATGTTTCAATAAATAAGGCACACACACACATAGCAATTCAACCATTTTGTCCCCCACACACACACACACACAGTTTGGGGCAGGAATTAAAGCTGTAAATATAATGCAGTGAAGAAGGGCAGACATTAAACCCAGGCAACAAGTCGAGCCCATGAGGAATTGGCCAGGACTTGTGCTCCTGGCTGGGCTCTGGCTCTGGGCTCTGGAACTGTCCTGGCTGGGAGGGAAGGGGTTTCTGACCTGGCTCCGAAGGAGTTTTCATCCTGCCCTGCGCTGTGCTGGCTTCAAATGTTGTCTGAACTGCTTGCACAGGAGCCCGGTTGCATTTTTGCTCACTGGCTCCTCGAGTCCTAAGTGTGAGTTTGCACAGATCTCTCTCTCTCCCCTCCTCCTCC
>NW_027253189.1:0-17275 GCF_044704955.1 Pristiophorus japonicus
CCGACAGTGCGGCGCTCCCTCAGTACTGCCCCTCCGACAGTGCGGCGCTCCCTCAGTACTGCCCCTCCGACAGTGCGGCGCTCCCTCAGTACTGCCCCTCCGACAGCGCAGTGCGGCGCTCCCTCAGTACCGGCGCCCGGGGAGTGTCGGGCCTGGATTACGGGGCTCTGTAGCGGGGGCTCGAACCCACGACCCCTGACTCCGAGGCGAGGGTCAGACCCCCGCTGGCTCTGCACCCCTTGCGATCTTGTTCGTGCCGTCGGTTAGAATCTCGGAGCTTCACCTGGGTTTTGCGATTAACGTCAACCGAGTAAATCTTTAGCGAATCCCCCAGTGCCTGTGACGTTGGCAGGAAACGGATCACTGCCCTGAGGTAACACCTCCCCAGTTCCCTTTCACCATCGGCTGGCCGTTTAACCGTGCTCGCCGTTTATTCATTAATTGTTTCCGCGTGAGCTGCTGGGTCCATTCGCTGACTCTCAGTATGCCCCAGGGCCGCCCGCCGTTGGCTATCGGTGAGGACAGGTCGGGTTCTCAGGCCCTGAGGCCCCCAAGCCACCTCTCCCGTGCAGCGGCAACTGGGACTGGGGTCGTCGCCGTGGATGGAGGTGGGGAGGAGTTCGAGGGGCGGAGGAGTGGAACGGGGTGGGGTGGGGTGGGAGGGTGGGTCTGTCGCCAACAGCCCGGCTTCAGAAAGAATAAGCGTTTCATCTCCGCAAGTCCAGGACCAGATTCGACGAGCTGAGCTTCCAGATGGGTTTCTGGCCCTTGCAACAGGAACAGGAGGAGCCCATTCAGCCCCTCGAGCTTGTTACATGAGGAACAGGAGGAGGCCCATTCAGCCCCTCGAGCCTGTTACATTTGGAACAGGAGGAGGCCATTCAGCCCCTCGAGCTTGTTACATGAGGAACAGGAGGAGCCCATTCAGCCCCTCGAGCTTGTTACATGAGGAACAGGAGGAGGCCATTCAGCCCCTCGAGCCTGTTACATTTGGAACAGGAGGAGGCCATTCAGCCCCTCGAGCCTGTTACATTAGGAACAGGAGGCCATTCAGCCCCTCGAGCCTGTTACATTAGGAACAGGAGGAGGCCCATTCAGCCCCTCGAGCCTGTTACATTAGGAACAGGAGGAGGCCCATTCAGCCCCTCGAGCCTGTTACATTAGGAACAGGAGGAGACCATTCAGCTCCTCGAGCCTGTTACATTAGGAACAGGAGGAGGCCATTCAGCCCCTCGAGCCTGTTACATTAGGAACAGGAGGAGGCCATTCAGCCCCTCGAGCCTGTTACATTAGGAACAGGAGGAGGCCATTCAGCCCCTCGAGCCTGTTACATTAGGAACAGGAGGAGGCCCATTCAGCCCCTCGAGTCTGTTACATTAGGAACAGGAGGAGGCCATTCAGCCCCTCGAGCCTGTTACATTAGGAACAGGAGGAGGCCATTCAGCCCCTCGAGCCTGTTACATTAGGAACAGGAGGAGGCCCATTCAGCCCCTCGAGCCTGTTACATTAGGAACAGGAGGAGGCCCATTCAGCCCCTCGAGCCTGTTACATTAGGAACAGGAGGAGGCCCATTCAGCCCCTCGAGCCTATTACATTAGGAACAGGAGGAGGCCATTCAGCCCCTCGAGCCTGTTACATTAGGAACAGGAGGAGGTCCTCTTGTTGTGTAAATAGTTTGTGGTGGGGTGTGTGGGACGACGGCTGGGTGGCTGGCTGGCTGAGCACGTTGAGCACCGTGCCGCCTGGTTGCAGGGTGGGTGAGGCCCGCCGGGGGCGTCTCATAGCCGTGGAGGAAATGCCGGGCCCAGCACAGACCACGCCCGCCGTGACTGGACTGTCGGTCGATGCAGGGACTGCGGCTGACAGAAATGCGACCTCCCCTCCCTCAATCCTGCTTCCTTTTGCAGAATAGCAAGAAGACCATGCGAAAGACCGACAATCGGACGGACGGCAAGTCTCAGGCGCAGATCCAGCCGGTCAACACCGCGGACACGATCAGCACACAGTTGAGCGACCTGGTAGGTGCCCAGTGCAGAGCGACAGGAGGGAGAGAGAGAGAGAGAGAGACAGACAGACAGACAGAGAGAGAGAGAGAGAGAGACAGAGAGAGAAAGAGAGAAAGAGAGAGAGAGAGAGAGACAGAGAGAGGCAGAGACAGAGAGAGAGAGAGACAGAGAGAGAGAGAGAGAGAGACAGAGAGACAGAGAGACAGAGAGAGAGAGAGAGAGAGAGAGACAGACAGAGACAGACAGAGACAGAGACAGAGAGACACAGAGAGAGAAAGAGACAGACAGAGAGAGAGAGGCAGGGAGACAGAGAGAGACACAGAGAGAGAGAGAGAGGCAGAGAGACACAGAGAGAGACACAGAGAGAGAGAGAGAGAGACACAGAGAGACGGAGAGACGGAGAGAGGGAGAGAGAGAGAGAGAGTCAGACAGAGAGAGAGAGACAGACAGAGAGAGAGGGAGAGACAGACAGAGAGAGAGAGAGAGAGAGAGGCAGGGAGACACAGAGACACAGAGAGAGAGAGAGAGACACAGAGAGAGAGAGAGAGACACAGAGAGAGAGAGAGAGAGACACAGAGATAGAGAGAGACAGAGAGAGAGAGAGAGGCAGAGAGACACAGAGAGAGAGAGAGAGAGAGAGCGACAGATTGAGGTGCTGTGTTTTTGGGGTCAATTCTCCGGTCCTCTGCCGTGTCTGTCATTGAGGGGGTCGCATCTCCGTGGCAGAGGTCAAGTGTGACCGGCGGCTGTCAGACGGGTTGTCAGAACCTGGGCCCCCTTGCCCGGGCAGTATGGGTGCAATGTCTTTGCTTCGGGGGGGGGGTCTCTGCTTCAGAATTCAGAGCAACACATTGCGATTGCGAACAAGTTGGTTTGTTAGCAAAAGGTTTAACGATCACACAACACATTACCGGTTCATCCACCGGGCTCACAACCTCCTGCCTCATCCCCTGAACCCAACTGGCTGGGGTTTTATTGAGTCTTGTCAACGTCACGTGACTGGCTAAGCCACTCCCCACTCAACAGTTCTACAACTGTTTTAATTAACAGGTGAAGCCAAGTGCCCTCCTTATTAAAGAGATACTAGAACCCACAAATTAACAATAAAACTTTAATGAACCTTAATCGATCAAATTAAAATGTGTTTGCCGGGGGGGGCGATGATGCACTCCAGTCCCTCCGGCGCCCACCTCTCGCGGAAGGCCGCGAGCGTACCGGTGGACACCGCGTGCTCCATCTCCAGGGACACCCTGGCTCGGATGTAACCGCGGAACAGAGGCAGGTAGTCGGGGCTGAACGACCCCCTCGACCGCCCGCTGCCCGGACCGGCTGATGGCCCCCTTGGCCAGGCCCAGGAGCAGCCCTACGAGGAGGCCCTCAGACCTGCCCGCTCCCCTCCGCACAGGGTGCTCAAAGATCAGGAGTGTGGGACTGAAGTGCAGCCAGAATTTGAGGAGCGGCCCCTTCAAATATTGGAAGAGGGGCTGCAACCTCTCACGATGCTCGAACACGGACTCCTCCAGGCCGCGGAAATTGCAGGCGGCCTGGGAGCCCGTGAACCGACTTAAAAACTTATTGCATGGGACTGCTCCATGCCCTGCAAGCCAGGTCCCCAATTGATTCAACAGCTCTACAACTATTTTATGCATCATCATCATCATCAAAGGCAGTCCCTCGAAGCGAGGATGACTTGCTTCCACGTCATTGAAGGACCTAATATTCCGGATCCCGAACTACATCCTGAAGGGTGGAAGATGCCTGTGGGTGGATTTTTTTTAACGTGGGGTGACCGTTGCACACCAGCCACCACACGGGGCTTGACAGAGCGAGGTCTGGGTCCAGGGGCAAGGGTTAACCAGGACGACTGGAGACCGGCTCTGCTGCATGGACCCAGTGCGCTCACATATCGCACACAGTGTGGGCTGGGCCCGTGCTGCCCCCTGGGCCCTCGCCTCTCCTGGGCCCCGATCACGTCCCTCCAACATCTCTCGCCGCTCCTTCGCCCCTGACCTCGCCGCTCCTGCTGTACCTGCCCGCGCTCCAATCACCGCCCTGGGCCTTGGTGACGTCCAATCCAATCACCCTCTTCACACCCGTGCATACACACAGGGGCATACTTTCTCGACCAGGCCCAACATCCCCAGCATCGAAGCACTGACCACACTCGACCAGCTCCGCTGGGCAGGGCCACATTGTCCGCATGTCCCCCCCGACACGAGACTCCCAAAGCAAGCGCTCTACTCGGAACTCCTTCACGGCAAACGAGCCAAAGGTGGGCAGAGGAAACGTTACAAGGGACCACCCTCAAAGCCTCCCTGATAAAGTGCAACATCCCCACCGACACCTGGGAGTCCCCGGGCCCAAAGACCAGTCCGCCCTAAGTGGAGGAAGTGCATCCGGGAGGGGCGCTGAGCACCTCGAGTCTCGTCGCCGAGAGCGTGCAGAAACCAAGCGCAGGCAGCGGAAGGAGCGTGCGGCAAACCAGTCCCACCCTCCCCTTCCCTCAACCACTGTCTGTCCCACCTGTGACAGGGACTGTGGTTCCCCGTATTGGACTGTTCAGCCACCTAAGGACTCCAGTTAAGAGTGGACGCAAGTCTTCCTCGATTCCGAGGGACTGCCTATGATGATGATGACTTTACAATGGTTGGGAGGATTAATACCGCAAGCTCCTGGTTCAGTGCAAGAGCACAGCATACCGGTTAAGTCTCAGCCGTTGACATTTCTACCTCTCGGACACACACAGCACCTGGACAAAGACCCCATCCTCTCAGTGACTGCGTTGATCCACCATGTACGACTGACGGAGCCGATATGCTTGTGGGACAGGTACGTGTTACTTCACAGTACGCAACAACGTGGGAGTATGTGTCAGTATTTACAGGGGGTCCCCGGGAGTGTGTCAGTATTTACAGGGGGTCCCCAAGAGTGTGCCAGTATTTACAGCAGGTTCCCGGCAGTGTGTGTCATTATTTACAGGGGGTCCCCGGGAGTGTGTCAGTATATAACAGGGTGTCCTCGGGAATGTGTGTCAGTATTTACAGGGTGTCCCGGGAGTGTGTGTCAGTATTTACAGGGGGTCCCTGGGAGAGTGTCAGTATTTACAGGGGGTCCCCGGGAGTGTGTCAGTATTTACAGGGGGTCCCCGGGAGAGTGTCAGTATTTACAGGGGGTCCCCGGGAGTGTGTCAGTATTTACAGGGGGTCCCCGGGAGAGTGTCAGTATTTACAGGGGGTCCCCGGGAGTGTGTCAGTATTTACAGGGGGTCCCCGGGAGAGTGTCAGTATTTACAGGGGGTCCCCGGGAGAGTGTCCGTATTTACAGGGGGTCCCCGGGAGTGTGTCAGTATTTACAGGGGGTCCCCGGGAGAGTGTCAGTATTTACAGGGGGGCCCCGGGAGTCTGTCAGTATTTACAGGGGGTCCCTGGGAGTGTGCCAGTATTTACAGGGGGTCCCCGGGAGTGTGTCAGTATTTAAAGGGGGTCCCTGGGAGTGTGTCAGTATTTACAGGGGGTCCCTGGGAGTGTGTCAGTATTTAAAGGGGGTCCCTGGGAGTGTGTCAGTATTTACAGGGGGTCCCTGGGAGTGTGTCAGTATTTAAAGGGGGTCCCTGGGAGTGTGTCAGTATTTACAGGGGGTCCGCAGGAGTGTGTCAGTATTTAAAGGGGGTCTCCGGGAGTGTGTCTGTATTTACAGGGGGTCCCCGGGAGAGTGTCAGTATTTACAGGGGGTCCCAGGGAGAGTGCTACCGGTTACAGGAAAAATATTGGAAACCCACCAATGTCTACTTGTTTTTTCATCTGTAGCTCCTCTCCAGAGAATGCAGAGAGTGTGACAGCTGTGATGGCAAAAATCGAAGAGTACGGACTCATGCAGCGGTGTAAACTGTTGGAGGTAAGAGCAAATACTCCAATATCGTACAGGCACTGTCCCATCAAACACTTCCAGGGCAGGTACAGGGGGTTAGATACAGAGTAAAGCTCCCTCTACACTGTCCCACCAAACACTCCCAGGGCAGGTACAGGGGGTTAGATACAGAGTAAAGCTCCCTCTACACTGTCCCACCAAACACTCCCAGGGCAGGTACAGGGGGTTAGATACAGAGTAAAGCTCCCTCTACACTGTCCCACCAAACACTCCCAGGGCAGGTACAGGGGGTTAGATACAGAGTAAAGCTCGCTCTACACTGTCCCATCAAACACTCCCAGGGCAGGTACAGCACGGGGTTAGATACAGAGTAAAGCTCCCGCTACACTGTCCCACCAAACACTCCCAGGGCAGGTACAGCACGGGGTTAGATACAGAGTAAAGCTCGCTCTACACTGTCCCATCAAACACTCCCAGGGCAGGTACAGCACGGGGTTAGATACAGAGTAAAGCTCCCGCTACACTGTCCCACCAAACACTCCCAGGGCAGGTACAGCACGGGGTTAGATACAGAGTGAAATTCTCTTATCCGACCGCGGAATTGATCTTTAACGGTAACCCGCAGAGATTGCCTCCTGCAGTGTGCCTCCCTTCTTTCCCCAGGTTTTCCAGGTAGAACTCCTGCTTTGGCTCCTGCCTGCTCCTCACTCTCTCCACGGTCTGCCTCTTGCCATATTTTTCTGCTGCGTGTCTCTCTCTCCCCACTCGCTAGTCCAGGCTCATTTCTGTCCCTCCCCTGATTCCCAGCCACTTGCATCAATCCAGTGCCTTTAACGTAGTAAATGTCCCACGACGCTTCACAAGATCGTAAATCAGGCAAAATTCAACACCAAGCCCCGTGAGGAAACATAGAAACATAGAAAGTAGGTGCAGGAGTAGGCCATTCGGCCCTTCGAGCCTGCACTGCCATTCAATATGATCATGGCTGATCATGCAACTTCAGTACCCCATTCCTGCTTTCTCTCCATACCCCTTGATCCCTTTAGCCGTAAGGGCCACATCTAACTCCCTTTTGAATATATCTAACGAACTGGCCTCAACAACTCTCTGTGATAGAGAATTCCACAGGTTCACAACTCTGAGTGAAGAAGTTTCTCCTCATCTCGGTCCTAAATGGTCTGCCCCTTATCCTTAGACTGTGATCCCCGATACAGAGGGAGCACCGCACTGTCGGAGGGCGGTACTGAGGGAGCGCCGCACTGTTGGAGGGGCAGTACTGAGGGAGCGCCGCGCTGTCGGAGGGGCAGTACTGAGGGAGCGCCGCCCTGTCGGAGGGGCAGTACTGAGGGAGCGCCGCCCTGTCGGAGGGACGGTACTGAGGGAGCACCGCACTGTCGGAGGGGCGGTACTGAGGGAGCACCGCACTGTCGGAGGGGCAGTACTGAGGGAGTGCCGCACTGTGGGAGGGGCAGTACTGAGGGAGTGGCGCACTGTTGGAGGGGTGGTACTGAGGGAGCGCCGCACTGTCGGAGGGGCGGTACTGAGGGAGCGCCGCACTGTCGGAGGGGCGGTACTGAGGGAGCGCCGCCGGGTCGGAGGGGCAGTACTGAGGGAGCGCCGCACTGTCGGAGGGGCAGTGTGAACTTACCCGGGACAATACCAGCCGCAGTTCAGTGATCATTTTGTCTCCCTGTGCTTTTTCTGCAGGGCAGACTTGCAACCAACGAGGAACTCCTGATGGTTCACAGGTGAGTGAAGAGGAGCTCACGAATACGGGAGCGTCAAATAGCTAAAACCTTCCTTCTCCCAGCTCTGAAGAGTGCAGGACCGACTTACTGCGATTATATCGGGCCCTGGTGAGACCACACCTGGAGTATTGTGCACAGTTTGGGTCTCCTTACCTAAGGAAGGATATACTTGCCATAGAGGGAGTGCAGCGAAGGTTCACCAGACTGATTCCTGGGATGGGGACATTGTCCTATGAGGAGAGATTGAGCAGACTGGGCCGATATTCTCTGGAGTTTAGAAGAATGAGAGGTGATCGCATTGAAACAGACACAATTCTTACAGGGCCTGACAGGGTAGATGCAGGGAGGGTGTTTCCCCCGGGCTGGGGAGTCTAGAACCAGGGCTCACAGTCTCAGGATAAGGGGGCGGCCATTTAGGACTGAGATGAGGAGGAATTTCTTCACTCAGAGGGGGGTGAATCTTTGGAATTCTCTGCCCCAGAGGGCTGTGGGGACTCAGGCGTTGAGTATATTCAAGGCTGAGATCGAGAGATTTTTGGATATTAAGGGCATTGAGGGATCGGGCGGGAAAGTGGAGTTGAGGTCGATGACCAGCCGCGAGCTCATTGAATGGCGGAGCAAGCTCGAGGGGCCGAATGGCCGACTCCTGCTCCTGTTTCCTATCTTCTTGAGAGGCTGTGAAAAAGGGACAGGTTGTGTTCAACGAGTCGAACAGTTAAGACACTTGCACTGATTTATTTCAGCCCAGAATACATCGACCGCATCAAATCAACAGAAAAGATGACGACTGAAGAGCTGCATACATTGTCTGACTCGTATGATTTAGTTTACTTCCACCCCGTGAGTCTTCCACACCATGTTCTCAATCTCCACCGTCAGCCAAGGCTACAGTGGGAGTGAATGGGAAGGGGTTGGGTCCATTGGGATTGTGTACAATTGGAGTGAATGGGAAGGGGTTGGGTCCATTGAGAATATGTACAGTGGGAGTGAATGGGAAGGGGTTGGGTCCATTGGGATTGTGGACAGTGGGAGTGAATGGGAAGGGGTTGGGTCCATTGGGATTGTGTACAGTGGGAGTGAATGGGAAGGGGTTGGGTCCATTGAGAATATGTACAGTGGGAGTGAATGGGAAGGGGTTGGGTCCATTGGGATTGTGGACAGTGGGAGTGAATGGGAAGGGGTTGGGTCCATTGAGAATATGTACAGTGGGAGTGAATGGGAAGGGGTTGGGTCCATTGGGATTGTGGACAGTGGGAGTGAATGGGAAGGGGTTGGGTCCATTGGGATTGTGTACAGTGGGAGTGAATGGGAAGGGGTTGGGTCCATTGGGATTGTGTACAATGGGAGTGGATGGGAAGGGGTTGGGTCCATTGGGATTGTGTACAGTGGGAGTGAATGGGAAGGGGTTGGGTCCATTGGGATTGTGTACAGTGGAAGTGAATGGGAAGGGGTTGGGTCCATTGAGAATATGTACAGTGGGAGTGAATGGGAAGGGGTTGAGTCCATTGGGATTGTGTACAGTGGGAGTGAATGGGAAGGGGTTGGGTCCATTGAGAATATGTACAGTGGGAGTGAATGGGAAGGGATTGGATCCATTGGGATTGTGTACAATTGGAGTGAATGGGAAGGGGTTGGGTCCATTGGGATTGTGTACAGTGGGAGTGAATGGGAAGGGGTTGGGTCCATGGGGATTGTGTACAGTGGAAGTGAATGGGAAGGGGTTGGGTCCATTGAGAATATGTACAGTGGGACTGAATGGGAAGGGGTTGGATCCATTGGGATTGTGTACAATTGGAGTGAATGGGAAGGGGTTGGGTCCATTGGGATTGTGTACAGTGGGAGTGAATGGGAAGGGGTTGGGTCCATTGGGATTGTGTACAATGGGAGTGGATGGGAAGGGGTTGGGTCCATTGGGATTGTGTACAGTGGGAGTGAATGGGAAGGGGTTGGGTCCATTGGGATTGTGTACAGTGGAAGTGAATGGGAAGGGGTTGGGTCCATTGAGAATATGTACAGTGGAAGTGAATGGGAAGGGGTTGAGTCCATTGGGATTGTGTACAGTGGGAGTGAATGGGAAGGGGTTGGGTCCATTGAGAATATGTACAGTGGGAGTGAATGGGAAGGGGTTGGATCCATTGGGATTGTGTACAATTGGAGTGAATGGGAAGGGGTTGGGTCCATTGGGATTGTGTACAGTGGGAGTGAATGGGAAGGGGTTGGGTCCATTGGGATTGTGTACAATTGGAGTGAATGGGAAGGGGTTGGGTCCATTGGGATTGTGTACAATTGGAGTGAATGGGAAGGGGTTGGGTCCATTGGGATTGTGTACAGTGGGAGTGAATGGGAAGGATTTGGGGTCCATTGGGATTGTGTACAGTGGGAGTGAATGGGAAGGGGTTGGGTCCATTGGGATTGTGTACAGTGGGAGTGAATGGGAAGGGGTTTGGGTCCATTGGGATTGTGTACAGTGGGAGTGAATGGGAAGGGGTTTGGGTCCATTGGGATTGTGTACAGTGGGAGTGAATGGGAAGGGGTTGGGTCCATTGGGATTGTGTTCAGTGGGTTTGCTGCGCTGTCTCACTCTTCTCTCTGGTTCTCAGAAGTCCTATACTGCTTGCTGTCTGGCTGTGGGCTGTATTCTACAACTGGTGGATGAAATCATGGGGTCGAAGGTCAGGAATGGCATGGCTGTGGTCAGGTGAGTTTGTTTTCTGACGGGGCTGCGTGTCTTCCCCTCTCTTCCCCCCCCCCCGCCCCATTCCCAAAGATTCCTGAGACACCCAGGGTGATTCTCGTGTGCTCTGAATTCCCTTCAGAAAGGTTCACATTTCTCCAGTGCCTTTCAATACCTCATGACATCCCAGTGCGCTTTGACGCCAATGTAGCACTGTTGTAATCAGAACACATGAAATCGGAGCAGGAGTCGGCCATTCGGCCCCTCGAGCCTGCTCCGCCATTTAATACCATCATGGCTGATCCGATCATGGACTCAGCTCCACTTCCCTGCCCGCTCCCCGTAAACCTTCACTCCTTAATCATTGAAAAATCTGTCTCTCTCTGTCTTAAATATATTCAATGTCCCGGCTTCCACAGCTCTCTGGGGCAGAGAATTCCACAGATTTACAACCCTCTGAGAGAAGAAATTCCTCCTCATCTCAGTTTTAAATGGGTGGCCCCTTATTCTAAGACCATGCCCCCTAGTTCTAGTCTCCCCCATCAGTGGGAACATCCTCTCTGCATCCACCTTGTCAAGCCCCCTCATAATCTTATACGTTTCGATAAGATCACCTCTCATAAGAACATAAGAACATAAGAATTAGGAACAGGAGTAGGCCATCTAGCCCCTCGAGCCTGCTCCGATATTCAACAAGATCATGGCTGATCTGGCCGTGGACTCAGCTCCACTTACCCGCCCGCTCCCCGTAACCCTTAATTCCCTTATTAGTTAAAAATCTATCTATCTGTGACTTGAATACATTCAATGAGCTAGCCTCAACTGTTTCCTTGGGCAGTAAATTGCACAGATTCACAACCCTCTGGGAGAAGAAATTCCTTCACAACTCGGTTTTAAATTGGCTCCCCCGTATTTTGAGGCTGTGCCCCCTAGTTCTAGTCTCCCCGACCAGTGGAAACAACCTCTCTGCCTCTATCTTGTCTATCCCTTTCATTATTTTAAATGTTTCTATAAGATCACCCCTCATCCTTCTGAACTCCAACGAGTAAAGACCCAGTCTACTCAATCTATCGTCATAAGGTAACCCCCTCATCTCTGGAATCAACCTAGTGAATCGTCTCTGTACCCCCTCCAAAGCCAGTTATATCCTTCCTTAAGTAAGGCGAGCAAAACTGCACGCAGTACTCCAGGTGCGGCCTCACCAATACCCTGTACAGTTGCAGCAGGACCTCCCTGCTTTTGTACTCCATCCCTCTCGCAATGAAGGCCAACATTCCATTCGCCTTCCTGATCACCTGCTGCACCTGCAAACTAACTTTTTTGGATTCATGCACAAGGACCCCCAGGTCCCTCTGCACTGCAGCATGTTGTAATTTCTCCCCATTCAAATAGTATTCCCTTTTTTTTTCCCAAGGTGGATGACCTCACACGTTCCGACATTGTATTCCATCTGCCAAACCTTAGCCCATTCGCTTAACCTATCTAAATCTCTTTGCAGCCTCTCTGTGTCCTCTACACAACCCGCTTTCCCACTAATCTTTGTGTCATCTGCAAATTTTGTTACACTAAACTCTGTCCCCTCTTCCAGGTCATCTATGTATATTGTAAACAGTTGTGGTCCCAGCACCGATCCCTGTGGCACACCACTAACCACCGATTTCCAACCCGAAAAGGACCCATTTATCCCGACTCTCTGCTTTCTGTTAGCCAGCCAATTCTCTATCCATGCTAATACATTTCCTCTGATACCGCGTACCTTTATCTTCTGCAGTAACCTTTTGTGTGGCACCTTATCGAATGCCTTTTGAAAATCTAAATACACCACATCCATCGGTACACCTCTATCCATCATGCTCATTATATCCTCAAAGAATTCCAGTAAATTAGTTAAACATGATTTCCCCTTCATGAATCCATGTTGCGTCTGCTTGATTGCACTATTCCTATCTAGATGTCCCGCTATTTCTTCCTTAATGATAGTTTCAAGCATTTTCCCCACTACAGATGTTAAACTAACCGGCCTATAGTTACCTGCCTTTTGTCTGTCCCCTTTTTTAAACAGAGGCGTTACATTAGCTGCTTTCCAATCCGCTGGTACCTCCCCAGAGTCCAGAGAATTTTGGTAGATTATAACAAATGCATCTGCTATAACTTCCGCCATCTCTTTTAATACCCTGGGATGCATTTCATCAGGACCAGGGGACTTGTCTACCTTGAGTCCCATTAGCCTGTCCAGCACTACCCCCCTAGTGATAGTGATTGTCTCAAGGTCCTCCCTTCCCACATTCCCGTGACCAGCAATATCTGGCATGGTTTCTGTGTCTTCCACTGTGAAGACCGAAGCAAAATAATTGTTTAAGGTCTCAGCCATTTCCACATTTCCCATTATTAAATCCCCCTTCTCATCTTCTAAGGGACCAACATTTACTTTAGTCACTCTTTTCCGTTTTATATATCTGTAAATGCTTTTATTATCCGTTTTTATGTTTTGCGCAAGTTTACCTTCGTAATCTATCTTTCCTTTCTTTATTGCTCTCTGAGTCATTCTTTGCTGTCGTTTAAAATTTTCCCAATCTTCCCACTAACCTTGGCCACCTTATACTCATTCTTCTAAACAATGAGTACAGGCCAATCCTACTCAACCTTGCCTCATAAGACAACCCCTTCATCCCAGGAATCAACCGAGTGAACCTTAATGTAGGAAACGCGGCAGCCAATTTGCGCACAGCAAGCTCCCACAAACAGCAATGTGATGATGACCCAGATAATCTGTTTTTAGTGATATTGGTTGAGGAATAAATACTGGCCCCAGGAGAACTCCTCTGCTCTTCTTACAGGAGTAGCCATGGATCTTTTAAACCCAACCTCTGAGACCAAGCTCCTGCCCTAAGATCACCTCTCATTCTGAATTCCAATGAGTAGAGGCCCAACCTACTCAACCTTTCCTCATAAGTCAACCCCCTCATCCCCGGAATCAGTCGAGTGAACCTTCTCTGAACTGCCTCCAAAGCAAGTATATCCTTTCATAAATATGGAAACCAAAACTGCACGCAGTACTCCAGGTGTGGCCTCACCAATACCCTGTATAACTGGAGCAAGACTTCCCTGCTTTTATACTCCATCCCCTTTGCAATAAAGGCCAAGATACCATTGGCCTTCCTGATCACTTGCTGTACCTGCATACTATCCTTTTGTGTTTCATGCACAAGTAACCCCCAGGTCCCGCTGTACTGCAGCACTTTGCAATCTTTCTCCATTTAAATAATAACTTGCTCCTTGATTTTTTTTTTCAGACCTCACACTTTCCCACATTATACTCCATCTGACAAATTTTTGCCCACTCACTGAGCCTGTCTGTGTCCTTTTGCAACTTTATTGTGTCCTCCTCACACATTGCTTTTCCTCCCATCTTTGTATCGTCAGCAAACTTGTCTACGTTACACTCAGTCCCTTCTTCCAAGTCGTTAATATAGATTGTAAATAGTTGGGGTCCCAGCACTGATCCCTGCGGCACCCCACTAGTTACTGATTGCCAACCAGAGAATGACCCATTTATCCCGACTCTCTGTCCTCTGTTAGTTAGCCAATCCTCTATCCGTGCATGACCTCACACTTTCCAACATGACACTCGAGCTGACAAATTTTTGCCCACTCACTTCTACCAGGTGGCCGTGGGATCTTTTACGTCCAGCTGATAGACATCCTGTCCCAGCAGGGACCCTGCTCCCTCTTATGGAAGCCTATTGCCCCCCCCCACCCCTCTGACGGAGAGTCCGAACTCCTCTCGGCCACGCCTTCTCACACTGGACTATGTTGGTTTCAGACCCCCGGGACACAACGCCCACCGAGACAGCGCCAGCGCTTACTGTATCTTCAACAACCTCGCCATTGCAGCCGGGTACTCCATAAAGAAGCATGGTGTGGAACGGTGAGCACGCAGGGCGCGTCGTTACGGGGGGGGGGGGGAATGGGGGGACTGGGGGGGGGGAATGGGGGGACTGCGGGGGGGGAGGAATGGGGGGACTGGGGGGGGGGAGGAATGGGGGGACTGGGGGGGGAGGAATGGGGGGACTGGGGGGGGAAAGGAGGGACTGGGGGGGATGGATGGGGGAACGGGGGGGTGAGGGGGGACTGGGGGGGGGGAGGAATGGGGGGACTGGGGGGGAAAGGAGGGACTGGGGGGGGATGGATGGGGGAACGGGGGGGTGAGGGGGGACTGGGGGGGGGAGGAATGGGGGGACTGGGGGGGGGAGGAATGGGGGGACTGGGGGGGGGGAAGGAGGGACTGGGGGGGATGGATGGGGGAACGGGGGGGTGAGGGGAGACTGGGGGGGGGGAAGGGGGGACTGGGGGGGATGGATGGGGGAACAGGGAGGGGAGGGGAGGAGGGACTGGTGTGACTAGGGGGGGTGGATGGGGAACGGTGGGGGGAAGGTGGGACTGGGGGGGATGGATGGGGGAACGGGGGGGTGAGGGGAGACTGGGGGGGGGGGAAGGGGGGACTGGGGGGGATGGATGGGGGAACAGGGAGGGGAGGGGAGGAGGGACTGGTGTGACTAGGGGGGGTGGATGGGGGAATGGTGGGGGGAAGGTGGGACTGGGGGGGATGGATGGGGGAACGGGGGGGGTGAGGGGGGGGAGGAATGGGGGGACTGGGGGGGGGGGAATGGGGGGACTGCGGGGGGGGAGGAATGGGGGGACTGGGGGGGGGGAGGAATGGGGGGACTGGGGGGGGAGGAATGGGGGGACTGGGGGGGGGGAATGGGGGGACTGCGGGGGGGGAGGAATGGGGGGACTGGGGGGGGGGAGGAATGGGGGGACTGGGGGGGGAGGAATGGGGGGACTGGGGGGGGAAAGGAGGGACTGGGGGGGATGGATGGGGGAACGGGGGGGTGAGGGGGGACTGGGGGGGGGAGGAATGGGGGGACTGGGGGGGAAAGGAGGGACTGGGGGGGGATGGATGGGGGAACGGGGGGGTGAGGGGGGACTGGGGGGGGGAGGAATGGGGGGACTGGGGGGGGGAGGAATGGGGGGACTGGGGGGGGGGGAAGGAGGGACTGGGGGGGATGGATGGGGGAACGGGGGGGTGAGGGGAGACTGGGGGGGGGGAAGGGGGGACTGGGGGGGATGGATGGGGGAACAGGGAGGGGAGGGGAGGAGGGACTGGTGTGACTAGGGGGGGTGGATGGGGGAACGGTGGGGGGAAGGTGGGACTGGGGGGGATGGATGGGGGAACGGGGGGGTGAGGGGAGACTGGGGGGGGGGAAGGGGGGACTGGGGGGGATGGATGGGGGAACAGGGAGGGGAGGGGAGGAGGGACTGGTGTGACTAGGGGGGGTGGATGGGGGAACGGTGGGGGGAAGGTGGGACTGGGGGGATGGATGGGGGAACGGGGGGGGTGAGGGGGGGGAGGAATGGGGGGACTGGGGGGGGAGGAATGGGGGAACTGGGGGGGGGAAGGAGGGGACTGGGGGGGATGGATGGGGGAACGGGAGACTGGGGGGGAAGGGGGGACTGGGAGGGATGGATGGGGGAACGGGGGGGGAGGGGAGACTGGGGGGGGGAGGGGGGACTGGTGTGACTGGGGGGGATGGATGGGGGAACAGGGGGGGAGGGGAGACTGGGGGGGGGAGGGGGGGACTGGTGTGACTGGGGGGGATGGATGGGGGAAAGGGGGAGGGGGGAGGGAGACTGGGGGGGGGGACTGGTGTGACTGGGGGGATGGATGGGGGAACGGTGGGGGGAAGGTGGGACTGGGGGACTGGGGGGATGGATGGGGAAATGGTGGGGGGAAGGTGGGACTGGGGGGGATGGATGGGGGAACGGGGGGGAGGGGAGACTAGGGGGGAAGGGAGGACAGGGGTGGGAATGGGAGGATGGACGGTCTGGGGGGACTGGGGGAGCGGGAGGGGTTACGGGGGGGGGGAGGGAAACTGGCGGGGTGGGAGAGAGGGACTGGGAGAGAGAAAGAGGGGACTGGGGGTGGGGGGGGAGAGGGGGACTGGGGGGGGAGATGGGAACTGGGGAGAGGGGGACTGGGGGGGGGAGGGGGACTGGGGGGAGGAAGAGGGATATGGTGGAGAGAGAGGGGGACTGGGGGGGGGGAAGGGGACTGGGGGAGTATGACTGGGGGGGGGAAGGGGACTGGGGGAGTATGACTGGGGGAGAGAGAGGGGACTGGGGGGGAGAGGGCACTGGGGGAGTACGGACTGGGGGAGAGAGAGGGGGACTGGGGGGGGAGAGGGGACTGGGGGAGTACAGACTGGGGAGAGAGAGGGGACTGGGGGGGAGAGGGGACTGGGGGAGTACGGACTGGGGGAGAGAGAGAGGGGGACTGGGGGGGGAGAAGGGACTGGGGGGAGTACGGACTGGGGGAGAGAGAGGGGGACTGGGGGGGGAGGAGGAGGGGACTGGGGAGAAAGAGGAGGACTGGGAGGGGAGAGGGGACTGGGGGGAGTATGGACTGGGGGAGAGAGAGGGGGACTGGGGGGGGAGAGGGCACTGGGGGAGTACGGACTGGGGAGAGAGAGGGGACTGGGGGAGGGAGAGGGGACTGGGGGGAGTACGGACTGGGGGGAGGGGGAGGGGACTGGGGGAGTACGGACTGGGGGAGAGAGAGGGGGACTGGGGGGGGAGAGGGACTGGGGGGAGTACAGACTGGGGGAGAGAGAGGGGGACTGGGGGGGAGAGAGGGACTGGGGAGAGTATGGACTGGGGGGAGAGAGAGGGGGACTGGGAGGGGAGAGGGGACTGGGGGGAGTATGGACTGGGGGAGAGAGAGGGGGGACTGGGGGGGGGAGGGCACTGGGGGAGTACGGACTGGGGGAGAGAGGGGGGACTGGGGGGGGAGAGGGCACTGGGGGGAGTATGGACTGGGGGAGAGAGAGGGGGACTGGGAGGGGAGAGGGGACTGGGGGGAGTATGGACTGGGGGAGAGAGAGGGGGGGACTGGGGGGGAGAGGGCACTGGGGGGAGTACGG
>NW_027253190.1:0-17257 GCF_044704955.1 Pristiophorus japonicus
CCGGGGACAGTACGTCTCCCTCAGTACTGCCCCTCCGTCAGTACGTCTCCCTCAGTACTGTCCCTCCGACAGTACGTCTCCCTCAGTACTGTCCCTCCGACAGTACGTCTCCCTCAGTACTGCCCCTCCGACAGTACGTCTCCCTCAGTACTGCCCCTCCGACAGTACGTCTCTCCCTCAGTACTGTCCCTCCGACAGTACGTCTCCCTCAGTACTGTCCCTCCGACAGTACGTCTCCCTCAGTACTGTCCCTCCGACAGTACGTCTCCTCAGTACTGTCCTCCGACAGTACGTCTCCCTCAGTACTGTCCCTCCGACAGTACGTCTCCCTCAGTACTGTCCCTCCGACAGTACGTCTCCCTCAGTACTGTCCCTCCGACAGTACGTCTCCCTCAGTACTGTCCCTCCGACAGTACGTCTCCCTCAGTACTGTCCCTCCGACAGTACGTCTCCCTCAGTACTGTCCCTCCGACAGTACCTCTCCCTCAGTACTGTCCCTCCGACAGTAGTCTCCCTCAGTACTGCCCTCCGACAGTACGTCTCCCTCAGTACTGTCCCTCCGACAGTACGTCTCCCTCAGTACTGTCCCTCCGACAGTACGTCTCCCTCAGTACTGTCCCTCCGACAGTACGTCTCCCTCAGTACTGCCCCTCCGACAGTGCGTCTCCCTCAGTACTGTCCCTCCGACAGTACGTCTCCCTCAGTACTGTCCTCTCCACAGGTAAGGTCTCCCTCAGTACTGTCCCTCCGACAGTAAGTCTCCCTCAGTACTGCCCTCCGACAGTATGTCCTCTCCTCAGTACTGCCCTCCGACAGTATCTCCTCAGTACTATCCCTCCGACAGTACGGCACTCCCTCAGTACTGTCCCTCCGACAGTACGTCACCCTCAGTACTGTCTCTCCGACAGTACGTCACTCCCTCAGTACTGTCCCTCCGACAGTGCGGCACTCCCTCAGTACTGCCCCTCCGACAGTATGTCTCTCCCTCAGTATTGCCCTCCGACAGTACGTCTCCCTCAGTACTGCCCCTCCCGACAGTGCGTCACTCCCTCAGTACTGTCCCCTCCGACAGTGACGTCTCCCTCAGTACTGCCCTCCGACAGTACTCTCCTCAGTACTGCCCCTCCGACAGTACGTCCTCCCTCAGTACTGCCCCTCCGACAGTGCGTCTCCTCAGTACTTGTCCCTCCGACAGTACGTCTCCCTCAGTACTGCCCCTCCGACAGTAAGTCTCCCTCAGTACTGCCCCTCCGACAGTATGTCTCCCTCAGTACTGCCCCTCCGACAGTACGTCGCTCCCTCAGTACTGTCCCTCCGACAGTACGTCTCCCTCAGTACTGCCCTCCGACAGTGCGGCACTCCCTCAGTACTGTCCCTCCGACAGTATGTCTCCCTCAGTTACTGCCCCTCCGACAGTACGTCTCCCTCAGTACTGTCCCTCCGACAGTACGTCTCCCTCAGTACTGTCCCTCCGACAGTACGTCTCCCTCAGTACTGTCCCTCCGACAGTACGTCCTCCTCAGTACTGTCCCTCGGACAGTACGTCTCCCTCAGTACTGTCCCTCCGACAGTACGTCTCCCTCAGTACTGTCCCTCCGACAGTACGTCTCCCTCAGTACTGTCCCTCGGACAGTACGTCTCCCTCAGTACTGTCCCTCCGACAGTACGTCTCCCTCAGTACTGCCCCTCCGACAGTACGTCTCCCTCAGTACTGTCCCTCCGACAGTACGTCTCCCTCAGTACTGTCCCTCCGACAGTACGTCTCCCTCAGTACTGCCCCTCCGACAGTACGTCACTCCCTCAGTACTGCCCCTCCGACAGTACGTCTCCCTCAGTACTGCCCCTCCGACAGTACGTCTCCCTCAGTACTGTCCCTCCGACAGTACCTCTCCCTCAGTACTGCCCCTCCGACAGTACGTCTCCCTCAGTACTGCCCCTCCGACAGTACGTCTCCCTCAGTACTGCCCCTCCGACAGTACGTCTCCCTCAGTACTGCCCCTCCGACAGTACGTCTCCCTCAGTACTGTCCCTCCGACAGTACGTCTCCCTCAGTACTGTCCCTCCGACAGTACGTCTCCCTCAGTACTGCCCCTCCGACAGTACGTCACTCCCTCAGTACTGCCCCTCCGACAGTACGTCTCCCTCAGTACTGCCCCTCCGACAGTACGTCACTCCCTCAGTACTGTCCCTCCGACAGTACGTCTCTCTCAGTACTGCCCCTCCGACAGTACGTCTCCCTCAGTACTGCCCCTCCGACAGTACGTCTCCCTCAGTACTGTCCCTCCGACAGTACGTCTCCCTCAGTACTGCCCCTCCGACAGTACGTCTCCCTCAGTACTGTCCCTCCGACAGTACGTCTCCCTCAGTACTGCCCCTCCGACAGTACGTCTCTCCCTCAGTACTGTCCCTCCGACAGTACGTCTCCCTCAGTACTGCCCCTCCGACAGTACGTCTCTCCCTCAGTACTGTCCCTCCGACAGTACGTCTCCCTCAGTACTGCCCCTCCGACAGTACGTCTCCCTCAGTACTGTCCCTCCGACAGTACGTCTCCCTCAGTACTGCCCCTCCGACAGTACGTCTCCCTCAGTACTGTCCCTCCGACAGTACGTCTCCCTCAGTACTGTCCCTCCGACAGTGCGGCACTCCCTCAGTACTGCCCCTCCGACAGTACGTCTCCCTCAGTACTGCCCCTCCGACAGTATGTCTCTCCCTCAGTACTGTCCCTCCGACAGTACGGCACTCCCTCAGTACTGTCCCTCCGACAGTGCGGCACTCCCTCAGTACTGCCCCTCCGACAGTGCGGCACTCCCTCAGTACTGCCCCTCCGACAGTACGGCACTCCCTCAGTACTGTCCCTCCGACAGTGCAGCACTCCCTCAGTACTGCCCCTCCGACAGTGCGGCACTCCCTCAGTACTGCCCCTCCGACAGTACGTCTCCCTCAGTACTGCCCCTCCGACAGTACGTCTCCCTCAGTACTGCCCCTCCGACAGTACGTCTCCCTCAGTACTGCCCCTCCGACAGTACGTCTCCCTCAGTACTGCCCCTCCGACAGTACGTCTCCCTCAGTACTGTCCCTCCGACAGTACGTCTCCCTCAGTACTGTCCCTCCGACAGTACGTCTCCCTCAGTACTGTCCCTCCGACAGTACGTCTCCCTCAGTCCTGCACCTCCGACAGTACGTCTCTCCCTCAGTACTGTCCCTCCGACAGTACGTCTCCCTCAGTACTGTCCCTCCGACAGTACGTCTCCCTCAGTCCTGTCCCTCCGACAGTACGTCTCCCTCAGTACTGTCCCTCCGACAGTACGTCTCCCTCAGTACTGTCCCTCCGACAGTACGTCTCCCTCAGTACTGTCCCTCCGACAGTAAGTCTCCCTCAGTACTGCCCCTCCGACAGTACGTCTCCCTCAGTACTGCCCCTCCGACAGTACGTCTCCCTCAGTACTGTCCCTCCGACAGTATGTCTCCCTCAGTACTGTCCCTCCGACAGTACGTCTCCCTCAGTACTGCCCCTCCGACAGTACGTCTCCCTCAGTACTGTCCCTCCGACAGTACGTCTCCCTCAGTACTGCACCTCCGACAGTACGTCTCCCTCAGTACTGTCCCTCCGACAGTACGTCTCCCTCAGTACTGTCCCTCCGACAGTACGGCACTCCCTCAGTACTGCCCCTCCGACAGTACGTCTCCCTCAGTACTGCCCCTCCGACAGTATGTCTCTCCCTCAGTACTGTCCCTCCGACAGTACGTCACTCCCTCAGTACTGTCCCTCCGACAGTACGGCACTCCCTCAGTACTGTCCCTCCGACAGTACGGCACTCCCTCAGTACTGTCCCTCCGACAGTACGTCTCCCTCAGTACTGTCCCTCCGACAGTGCAGCACTCCCTCAGTACTGCCCCTCCGACAGTGCGGCACTCCCTCAGTACTGTCCCTCCGACAGTGCGGCACTCCCTCAGTACTGCCCCTCCGACAGTACGTCTCACTCAGTACTGTCCCTCCGACAGTACGTCTCCCTCAGTACTGCCCCTCCGACAGTACGTCTCTCCCTCAGTACTGTCCCTCCGACAGTACGTCTCCCTCAGTACTATCCCTCCGACAGTACGTCTCCCTCAGTACTGCCCCTCCGACAGTACGTCTCCCTCAGTACTGCCCCTCCGACAGTACGTCTCCCTCAGTACTGTCCCTCCGACAGTACGTCTCCCTCAGTACTGTCCCTCCGACAGTACGTCTCTCTCAGTACTGCCCCTCCGACAGTACGTCTCCCTCAGTCCTGCCCCTCCGTCAGTACGTCTCCCTCAGTACTGTCCCTCCGACAGTACGTCTCCCTCAGTACTGTCCCTCCGACAGTGCGGCACTCCCTCAGTACTGCCCCTCCGACAGTACGTCTCCCTCAGTACTGCCCCTACGACAGTATGTCTCTCCCTCAGTACTGTCCCTCCGACAGTACGTCACTCCCTCAGTACTGTCCCTCCGACAGTACGGCACTCCCTCAGTACTGTCCCTCCGACAGTACGTCACTCCCTCAGTACTGTCCCTCCGACAGTGCGGCACTCCCTCAGTACTGCCCCTCCGACAGTGCGGCACTCCCTCAGTACTGTCCCTCCGACAGTACGGCACTCCCTCAGTACTGTCCCTCCGACAGTACGTCACTCCCTCAGTACTGTCCCTCCGACAGTGCGGCACTCCCTCAGTACTGCCCCTCCGACAGTGCGGCACTCCCTCAGTACTGTCCCTCCGACAGTGCGGCACTCCCTCAGTACTGCCCCTCCGACAGTACGTCTCCCTCAGTACTGTCCCTCCGACAGTACGTCTCCCTCAGTACTGTCCCTCCGACAGTACGTCTCCCTCAGTACTGCCCCTCCGACAGTGCGGCACTCCCTCAGTACTGCCCCTCCGACAGTACGTCTCCCTCAGTACTGTCCCTCCGACAGTGCGGCACTCCCTCAGTACTGCCCCTCCGACAGTACGTCTCCCTCACTACTGTCCCTCCGACAGTACGTCTCCCTCAGTACTGTCCCTCCGACAGTACGTCTCCCTCAGTACTGCCCCTCCGACAGTGCGGCACTCCCTCAGTACTGTCCCTCCGACAGTGCGGCACTCCCTCAGTACTGCCCCTCCGACAGTACGTCTCCCTCAGAACTGCCCCTCCGATAGTACGTCTCCCTCAGTACTGCCCCTCCGACAGTACGTCTCCCTCAGTACTGCCCCTCCGACAGTACGTCTCCCTCAGTACTGCCCCTCCGACAGTACGTCTCCCTCATTACTGTCCCTCCGACAGTACGTCTCCCTCAGAACTGCCCCTCCGATAGTACGTCTCCCTCAGTACTGCCCCTCCGACAGTACGTCTCCCTCAGCACTGACCCTCCGACAGTACGTCTCCCTCAGTACTGTCCCTCCGACAGTACGGCACTCCCTCAGTACTGTCCCTCCGACAGTACGGCACTCCCTCAGTACTGTCCCTCCGACAGTACGTCTCCCTCAGTACTGTCCCTCCGACAGTGCAGCACTCCCTCAGTACTGCCCCTCCGACAGTGCGGCACTCCCTCAGTACTGTCCCTCCGACAGTGCGGCACTCCCTCAGTACTGCCCCTCCGACAGTACGTCTCCCTCAGTACTGTCCCTCCGACAGTACGTCTCCCTCAGTACTGCACCTCCGACAGTACGTCTCCCTCAGTACTGCCCCTCCGACAGTACGTCTCCCTCAGTAATGCACCTCCGACAGTACATCTCCCTCAGTACTGTCCCTCCGACAGTACGTCTCCCTCAGTACTGTCCCTCCGACAGTACGTCTCCCTCAGTACTGTCCCTCCGACAGTACGTCTCCCTCAGTACTGCCCCTCCGACAGTAGGTCTCCCTCAGTACTGCCCCTCCGACAGTACGTCTCCCTCAGTACTGCCCCTCCGACAGTATGTCACTCCCTCAGTACTGTCCCTCCGACAGTACGGCACTCCCTCAGTACTGTCCCTCCGACAGTGCGGCACTCCCTCAGTACTGCCCCTCCGACAGTACGTCACTCCCTCAGTACTGCCCCTCCGACAGTGCGGCACTCCCTCAGTACTGTCCCTCCGACAGTGCGGCACTCCCTCAGTACTGTCCCTCCGACATTACGTCTCCCTCAGTACTGCCCCTCCGACAGTACGTCACTCCCTCAGTACTGCCCCTCCGACAGTGCGGCACTCCCTCAGTACTGTCCCTCCGACAGTGCGGCACTCCCTCAGTACTGCCCCTCCGACAGTACATCTCCCTCAGTACTGCCCCTCCGATAGTGCGGCACTCCCTCAGTACTGTCCCTCCGACAGTACGTCTCCCTCAGTACTGTCCCTCCGACAGTACGTCTCCCTCAGTACTGTCCCTCCGACAGTACGTCTCCCTCAGTACTGCCCCTCCGACAGTACGTCTCCCTCAGTACTGCCCCTCCGACAGTACCTCTCCCTCAGTACTGTCCCTCCGACAGTACGTCTCTCTCAGTACTGCCCCTCCGACAGTACCTCTCCCTCAGTACTGTCCCTCCGACAGTACGTCTCCCTCAGTACTGCCCCTCCGACAGTACGTCTCGCTCAGTACTGTCCCTCCGACAGTACGTCTCCCTCAGTACTGCCCCTCCGACAGTACGTCTCCCTCAGTACTGCCCCTCCGACAGTACGTCTCGCTCAGTACTGCACCTCCGACAGTACGTCTCCCTCAGTACTGTCCCTCCGACAGTACGGCACTCCCTCAGTACTGTCCCTCCGACAGTACGTCTCCCTCAGTACTGTCCCTCCGACAGTACATCTCCCTCAGTACTGTCCCTCCGACAGTACGGCACTCCCTCAGTACTGTCCCTCCGACAGTGCGGCACTCCCTCAGTACTGCCCCTCCGACAGTACGTCACTCCCTCAGTACTGTCCCTCCGACAGTGCGGCACTCCCTCAGTACTGCCCCTCCGACAGTACGTCTCCCTCAGTACTGCCCCTCCGACAGTGCGGCACTCCCTCAGTACTGTCCCTCCGACAGTGCGGCACTCCCTCAGTACTGTCCCTCCGACAGTATGTCTCCCTCAGTACTGTCCCTCCGACAGTACGTCTCCCTCAGTACTGCCCCTCCGACAGTACGTCACTCCCTCAGTACTGCCCCTCCGACAGTGCGGCACTCCCTCAGTACTGTCCCTCCGACAGTGCGGCACTCCCTCAGTACTGTCCCTCCGACAGTGCGGCACTCCCTCAGTACTGTCCCTCCGACAGTACGTCTCCCTCAGTACTGCCCCTCCGACAGTACGTCTCCCTCAGTACTGCCCCTCCGACAGTACGTCTCCCTCAGTACTGACCCTCCGACAGTACCTCTCCCTCAGTACTGCCCCTCCGACAGTACGTCTCCCTCAGTACTGCCCCTCCGACAGTACGTCTCCCTCAGTACTGCCCCTCCGACAGTACGTCTCCCTCAGTACTGACCCTCCGACAGTACCTCTCCCTCAGTACTGCCCCTCCGACAGTACGTCTCCCTCAGTACTGACCCTCCGACAGTACGTCTCCCTCAGTACTGCCCCTCCGACAGTACGTCTCCCCTCAGTACTGACCCTCCGACAGTACGTCTCCCTCAGTACTGCCCCTCCGACAGTACGTCTCCCTCAGTACTGCCCCTCCGACAGTACGTCTCCCTCAGTACTGACCCTCCGACAGTGCGGCACTCCCTCAGTACTGCCCCTCCGGACAGTACGTCTCCCTCAGTACTGCCCCTCCGACAGTACATCTCCCTCAGTACTGTCCCTCCGACAGTACGTCTCCCTCAGTACTGTCCCTCCGACAGTACGTCTCCCTCAGTACTGTCCCTCCGACAGTACGTCTCCCTCAGTACTGCCCCTCCGACAGTACCTCTCCCTCAGTACTGTCCCTCCGACAGTACGTCTCTCTCAGTACTGCCCCTCCGACAGTACCTCTCCCTCAGTACTGTCCCTCCGACAGTACCTCTCCCTCAGTACTGTCCCTCCGACAGTATGTCTCCCTCAGTACTGCCCCTCCTACAGTACGTCTCCCTCAGTACTGCCCCTCCGACAGTACGTCTCCCTCAGTACTGTCCCTCCGACAGTACGTCTCCCTCAGTACTGTCCCTCCGACAGTACGTCTCCCTCAGTACTGTCCCTCCGACAGTACGGCACTCCCTCAGTACTGTCCCTCCGACAGTACGTCACCCTCAGTACTGTCCCTCCGACAGTACGTCACCCTCAGTACTGTCCCTCCGACAGTACGTCACCCTCAGTACTGTCCCTCCGACAGTACGTCTCCCTCAGTACTGTCTCTCCGACAGTACGTCTCCCTCAGTACTGTCCCTCCGACAGTACGTCTCCCTCAGTACTGCACCTCCGACAGTACGTCTCCCTCAGTACTGCCCCTCCGACAGTACGTCTCCCTCAGTACTGCCCCTCCGACAGTACGTCTCCCTCAGTACTGTCCCTCCGACAGTACGTCTCCCTCAGTACTGCCCCTCCGACAGTACGTCTCCCTCAGTACTGTCCCTCCGACAGTACGTCTCCCTCAGTACTGCCCCTCCGACAGTACGTCTCCCTCAGTACTGCCCCTCCGACAGTACGTCTCTCCCTCAGTACTGCCCCTCCAACAGTACGTCTCCCTCAGTACTGTCCCTCCGACAGTACGTCTCCCTCAGTACTGTCCCTCCGACAGTACGTCTCCCTCAGTACTGTCCCTCCGACAGTACGTCTCCCTCATTACTGTCCCTCCGACAGTACGTCTCCCTCAGTACTGTCCCTCCGACAGTATGCCTCCCTCAGTACTGTCCCTCCGACAGTACGTCTCCCTCAGTACTGTCCCTCCGACAGTACGTCTCCCTCAGTACTGTCCCTCCGACAGTACGTCTCCCTCAGTACTGTCCCTCCGACAGTACGTCTCCCTCATTACTGTCCCTCCGACAGTACATCTCCCTCAGTACTGCCCCTCCGACAGTACGTCTCCCTCAGTACTGTCCCTCCGACAGTACGTCTCCCTCAGTACTGTCCCTCCGACAGTACCTCTCCCTCAGTACTGTCCCTCCGACAGTACGTCTCCCTCAGTACTGCCCCTCCGACAGTACGTCTCTCTCAGTACTGCACCTCCGACAGTACGTCTCCCTCAGTACTGTCCCTCCGACAGTACGTCTCCCTCAGTACTGTCCCTCCGACAGTACGTCTCCCTCAGTACTGTCCCTCCGACAGTGCGGCACTCCCTCAGTACTGTCCCTCCGACAGTACGTCTCCTTCAGTACTGTCCCTCCGACAGTACGTCTCCCTCAGTACTGTCCCTCCGACAGTGCGGCACTCCCTCAGTACTGCCCCTCCGACAGTACGTCTCCCTCAGTACTGTCCCTCCGACAGTAGGTCTCCCTCAGTACTGTCCCTCCGACAGTAGGTCTCCCTCAGTACTGCCCCTCCGACAGTATGTCTCTCCCTCAGTACTGCCCCTCCGACAGTACGTCTCCCTCAGTACTATCCCTCCGACAGTACGGCACTCCCTCAGTACTGTCCCTCCGACAGTACGTCACCCTCAGTACTGTCTCTCCGACAGTACGTCACTCCCTCAGTACTGTCCCTCCGACAGTGCGGCACTCCCTCAGTACTGCCCCTCCGACAGTATGTCTCTCCCTCAGTATTGCCCCTCCGACAGTACGTCTCCCTCAGTACTGCCCCTCCGACAGTGCGTCACTCCCTCAGTACTGTCCCTCCGACAGTACGTCTCCCTCAGTACTGCCCCTCCGACAGTACGTCTCCCTCAGTACTGCCCCTCCGACAGTACGTCTCCCTCAGTACTGCCCCTCCGACAGTGCGTCACTCCCTCAGTACTGTCCCTCCGACAGTACGTCTCCCTCAGTACTGCCCCTCCGACAGTGCGTCTCCCTCAGTACTGCCCCTCCGACAGTATGTCTCCCTCAGTACTGCCCCTCCGACAGTACGTCGCTCCCTCAGTACTGTCCCTCCGACAGTACGTCTCCCTCAGTACTGTCCCTCCGACAGTGCGGCACTCCCTCAGTACTGTCCCTCCGACAGTACGTCTCCCTCATTACTGTCCCTCCGACAGTACGTCTCCCTCAGTACTGTCCCTCCGACAGTACGTCTCCCTCATTACTGTCCCTCCGACAGTACGTCTCCCTCAGTACTGTCCCTCCGACAGTACGCCTCCCTCAGTACTGTCCCTCGGACAGTACGTCTCCCTCAGTACTGTCCCTCCGACAGTACGTCTCCCTCAGTACTGTCCCTCCGACAGTACGTCTCCCTCAGTACTGTCCCTCGGACAGTACGTCTCCCTCAGTACTGTCCCTCCGACAGTACGTCTCCCTCAGTACTGCCCCTCCGACAGTACGTCTCCCTCAGTACTGTCCCTCCGACAGTACGTCTCCCTCAGTACTGTCCCTCCGACAGTACGTCTCCCTCAGTACTGCCCCTCCGACAGTACGTCACTCCCTCAGTACTGCCCCTCCGACAGTACGTCTCCCTCAGTACTGCCCCTCCGACAGTACGTCTCCCTCAGTACTGTCCCTCCGACAGTACCTCTCCCTCAGTACTGCCCCTCCGACAGTACGTCTCCCTCAGTACTGCCCCTCCGACAGTACGTCTCCCTCAGTACTGCCCCTCCGACAGTACGTCTCCCTCAGTACTGCCCCTCCGACAGTACGTCTCCCTCAGTACTGTCCCTCCGACAGTACGTCTCCCTCAGTACTGTCCCTCCGACAGTACGTCTCCCTCAGTACTGCCCCTCCGACAGTACGTCACTCCCTCAGTACTGCCCCTCCGACAGTACGTCTCCCTCAGTACTGCCCCTCCGACAGTACGTCACTCCCTCAGTACTGTCCCTCCGACAGTACGTCTCTCTCAGTACTGCCCCTCCGACAGTACGTCTCCCTCAGTACTGCCCCTCCGACAGTACGTCTCCCTCAGTACTGTCCCTCCGACAGTACGTCTCCCTCAGTACTGCCCCTCCGACAGTACGTCTCCCTCAGTACTGTCCCTCCGACAGTACGTCTCCCTCAGTACTGCCCCTCCGACAGTACGTCTCTCCCTCAGTACTGTCCCTCCGACAGTACGTCTCCCTCAGTACTGCCCCTCCGACAGTACGTCTCTCCCTCAGTACTGTCCCTCCGACAGTACGTCTCCCTCAGTACTGCCCCTCCGACAGTACGTCTCCCTCAGTACTGTCCCTCCGACAGTACGTCTCCCTCAGTACTGCCCCTCCGACAGTACGTCTCCCTCAGTACTGTCCCTCCGACAGTACGTCTCCCTCAGTACTGTCCCTCCGACAGTGCGGCACTCCCTCAGTACTGCCCCTCCGACAGTACGTCTCCCTCAGTACTGCCCCTCCGACAGTATGTCTCTCCCTCAGTACTGTCCCTCCGACAGTACGGCACTCCCTCAGTACTGTCCCTCCGACAGTGCGGCACTCCCTCAGTACTGCCCCTCCGACAGTGCGGCACTCCCTCAGTACTGCCCCTCCGACAGTACGGCACTCCCTCAGTACTGTCCCTCCGACAGTGCAGCACTCCCTCAGTACTGCCCCTCCGACAGTGCGGCACTCCCTCAGTACTGCCCCTCCGACAGTACGTCTCCCTCAGTACTGCCCCTCCGACAGTACGTCTCCCTCAGTACTGCCCCTCCGACAGTACGTCTCCCTCAGTACTGCCCCTCCGACAGTACGTCTCCCTCAGTACTGCCCCTCCGACAGTACGTCTCCCTCAGTACTGTCCCTCCGACAGTACGTCTCCCTCAGTACTGTCCCTCCGACAGTACGTCTCCCTCAGTACTGTCCCTCCGACAGTACGTCTCCCTCAGTCCTGCACCTCCGACAGTACGTCTCTCCCTCAGTACTGTCCCTCCGACAGTACGTCTCCCTCAGTACTGTCCCTCCGACAGTACGTCTCCCTCAGTCCTGTCCCTCCGACAGTACGTCTCCCTCAGTACTGTCCCTCCGACAGTACGTCTCCCTCAGTACTGTCCCTCCGACAGTACGTCTCCCTCAGTACTGTCCCTCCGACAGTAAGTCTCCCTCAGTACTGCCCCTCCGACAGTACGTCTCCCTCAGTACTGCCCCTCCGACAGTACGTCTCCCTCAGTACTGTCCCTCCGACAGTATGTCTCCCTCAGTACTGTCCCTCCGACAGTACGTCTCCCTCAGTACTGCCCCTCCGACAGTACGTCTCCCTCAGTACTGTCCCTCCGACAGTACGTCTCCCTCAGTACTGCACCTCCGACAGTACGTCTCCCTCAGTACTGTCCCTCCGACAGTACGTCTCCCTCAGTACTGCCCCTCCGACAGTACGTCTCCCTCAGTACTGTCCCTCCGACAGTGCGGCACTCCCTCAGTACTGCCCCTCCGACAGTACGTCTCCCTCAGTACTGCCCCTCCGACAGTATGTCTCTCCCTCAGTACTGTCCCTCCGACAGTACGTCACTCCCTCAGTACTGTCCCTCCGACAGTACGGCACTCCCTCAGTACTGTCCCTCCGACAGTACGGCACTCCCTCAGTACTGTCCCTCCGACAGTACGTCTCCCTCAGTACTGTCCCTCCGACAGTGCAGCACTCCCTCAGTACTGCCCCTCCGACAGTGCGGCACTCCCTCAGTACTGTCCCTCCGACAGTGCGGCACTCCCTCAGTACTGCCCCTCCGACAGTACGTCTCACTCAGTACTGTCCCTCCGACAGTACGTCTCCCTCAGTACTGCCCCTCCGACAGTACGTCTCTCCCTCAGTACTGTCCCTCCGACAGTACGTCTCCCTCAGTACTATCCCTCCGACAGTACGTCTCCCTCAGTACTGCCCCTCCGACAGTACGTCTCCCTCAGTACTGCCCCTCCGACAGTACGTCTCCCTCAGTACTGTCCCTCCGACAGTACGTCTCCCTCAGTACTGTCCCTCCGACAGTACGTCTCTCTCAGTACTGCCCCTCCGACAGTACGTCTCCCTCAGTCCTGCCCCTCCGTCAGTACGTCTCCCTCAGTACTGTCCCTCCGACAGTACGTCTCCCTCAGTACTGTCCCTCCGACAGTGCGGCACTCCCTCAGTACTGCCCCTCCGACAGTACGTCTCCCTCAGTACTGCCCCTACGACAGTATGTCTCTCCCTCAGTACTGTCCCTCCGACAGTACGTCACTCCCTCAGTACTGTCCCTCCGACAGTACGGCACTCCCTCAGTACTGTCCCTCCGACAGTACGTCACTCCCTCAGTACTGTCCCTCCGACAGTGCGGCACTCCCTCAGTACTGCCCCTCCGACAGTGCGGCACTCCCTCAGTACTGTCCCTCCGACAGTACGGCACTCCCTCAGTACTGTCCCTCCGACAGTACGTCACTCCCTCAGTACTGTCCCTCCGACAGTGCGGCACTCCCTCAGTACTGCCCCTCCGACAGTGCGGCACTCCCTCAGTACTGTCCCTCCGACAGTGCGGCACTCCCTCAGTACTGCCCCTCCGACAGTACGTCTCCCTCAGTACTGTCCCTCCGACAGTACGTCTCCCTCAGTACTGTCCCTCCGACAGTACGTCTCCCTCAGTACTGCCCCTCCGACAGTGCGGCACTCCCTCAGTACTGCCCCTCCGACAGTACGTCTCCCTCAGTACTGTCCCTCCGACAGTGCGGCACTCCCTCAGTACTGCCCCTCCGACAGTACGTCTCCCTCACTACTGTCCCTCCGACAGTACGTCTCCCTCAGTACTGTCCCTCCGACAGTACGTCTCCCTCAGTACTGCCCCTCCGACAGTGCGGCACTCCCTCAGTACTGTCCCTCCGACAGTGCGGCACTCCCTCAGTACTGCCCCTCCGACAGTACGTCTCCCTCAGAACTGCCCCTCCGATAGTACGTCTCCCTCAGTACTGCCCCTCCGACAGTACGTCTCCCTCAGTACTGCCCCTCCGACAGTACGTCTCCCTCAGTACTGCCCCTCCGACAGTACGTCTCCCTCATTACTGTCCCTCCGACAGTACGTCTCCCTCAGAACTGCCCCTCCGATAGTACGTCTCCCTCAGTACTGCCCCTCCGACAGTACGTCTCCCTCAGCACTGACCCTCCGACAGTACGTCTCCCTCAGTACTGTCCCTCCGACAGTACGGCACTCCCTCAGTACTGTCCCTCCGACAGTACGGCACTCCCTCAGTACTGTCCCTCCGACAGTACGTCTCCCTCAGTACTGTCCCTCCGACAGTGCAGCACTCCCTCAGTACTGCCCCTCCGACAGTGCGGCACTCCCTCAGTACTGTCCCTCCGACAGTGCGGCACTCCCTCAGTACTGCCCCTCCGACAGTACGTCTCCCTCAGTACTGTCCCTCCGACAGTACGTCTCCCTCAGTACTGCACCTCCGACAGTACGTCTCCCTCAGTACTGCCCCTCCGACAGTACGTCTCCCTCAGTAATGCACCTCCGACAGTACATCTCCCTCAGTACTGTCCCTCCGACAGTACGTCTCCCTCAGTACTGTCCCTCCGACAGTACGTCTCCCTCAGTACTGTCCCTCCGACAGTACGTCTCCCTCAGTACTGCCCCTCCGACAGTAGGTCTCCCTCAGTACTGCCCCTCCGACAGTACGTCTCCCTCAGTACTGCCCCTCCGACAGTATGTCACTCCCTCAGTACTGTCCCTCCGACAGTACGGCACTCCCTCAGTACTGTCCCTCCGACAGTGCGGCACTCCCTCAGTACTGCCCCTCCGACAGTACGTCACTCCCTCAGTACTGCCCCTCCGACAGTGCGGCACTCCCTCAGTACTGTCCCTCCGACAGTGCGGCACTCCCTCAGTACTGTCCCTCCGACATTACGTCTCCCTCAGTACTGCCCCTCCGACAGTACGTCACTCCCTCAGTACTGCCCCTCCGACAGTGCGGCACTCCCTCAGTACTGTCCCTCCGACAGTGCGGCACTCCCTCAGTACTGCCCCTCCGACAGTACATCTCCCTCAGTACTGCCCCTCCGATAGTGCGGCACTCCCTCAGTACTGTCCCTCCGACAGTACGTCTCCCTCAGTACTGTCCCTCCGACAGTACGTCTCCCTCAGTACTGTCCCTCCGACAGTACGTCTCCCTCAGTACTGCCCCTCCGACAGTACGTCTCCCTCAGTACTGCCCCTCCGACAGTACCTCTCCCTCAGTACTGTCCCTCCGACAGTACGTCTCTCTCAGTACTGCCCCTCCGACAGTACCTCTCCCTCAGTACTGTCCCTCCGACAGTACGTCTCCCTCAGTACTGCCCCTCCGACAGTACGTCTCGCTCAGTACTGTCCCTCCGACAGTACGTCTCCCTCAGTACTGCCCCTCCGACAGTACGTCTCCCTCAGTACTGCCCCTCCGACAGTACGTCTCGCTCAGTACTGCACCTCCGACAGTACGTCTCCCTCAGTACTGTCCCTCCGACAGTACGGCACTCCCTCAGTACTGTCCCTCCGACAGTACGTCTCCCTCAGTACTGTCCCTCCGACAGTACATCTCCCTCAGTACTGTCCCTCCGACAGTACGGCACTCCCTCAGTACTGTCCCTCCGACAGTGCGGCACTCCCTCAGTACTGCCCCTCCGACAGTACGTCACTCCCTCAGTACTGTCCCTCCGACAGTGCGGCACTCCCTCAGTACTGCCCCTCCGACAGTACGTCTCCCTCAGTACTGCCCCTCCGACAGTGCGGCACTCCCTCAGTACTGTCCCTCCGACAGTGCGGCACTCCCTCAGTACTGTCCCTCCGACAGTATGTCTCCCTCAGTACTGTCCCTCCGACAGTACGTCTCCCTCAGTACTGCCCCTCCGACAGTACGTCACTCCCTCAGTACTGCCCCTCCGACAGTGCGGCACTCCCTCAGTACTGTCCCTCCGACAGTGCGGCACTCCCTCAGTACTGTCCCTCCGACAGTGCGGCACTCCCTCAGTACTGTCCCTCCGACAGTACGTCTCCCTCAGTACTGCCCCTCCGACAGTACGTCTCCCTCAGTACTGCCCCTCCGACAGTACGTCTCCCTCAGTACTGACCCTCCGACAGTACCTCTCCCTCAGTACTGCCCCTCCGACAGTACGTCTCCCTCAGTACTGCCCCTCCGACAGTACGTCTCCCTCAGTACTGCCCCTCCGACAGTACGTCTCCCTCAGTACTGACCCTCCGACAGTACCTCTCCCTCAGTACTGCCCCTCCGACAGTACGTCTCCCTCAGTACTGACCCTCCGACAGTACGTCTCCCTCAGTACTGCCCCTCCGACAGTACGTCTCCCTCAGTACTGACCCTCCGACAGTACGTCTCCCTCAGTACTGCCCCTCCGACAGTACGTCTCCCTCAGTACTGCCCCTCCGACAGTACGTCTCCCTCAGTACTGACCCTCCGACAGTGCGGCACTCCCTCAGTACTGCCCCTCCGACAGTACGTCTCCCTCAGTACTGCCCCTCCGACAGTACATCTCCCTCAGTACTGTCCCTCCGACAGTACGTCTCCCTCAGTACTGTCCCTCCGACAGTACGTCTCCCTCAGTACTGTCCCTCCGACAGTACGTCTCCCTCAGTACTGCCCCTCCGACAGTACCTCTCCCTCAGTACTGTCCCTCCGACAGTACGTCTCTCTCAGTACTGCCCCTCCGACAGTACCTCTCCCTCAGTACTGTCCCTCCGACAGTACCTCTCCCTCAGTACTGTCCCTCCGACAGTATGTCTCCCTCAGTACTGCCCCTCCTACAGTACGTCTCCCTCAGTACTGCCCCTCCGACAGTACGTCTCCCTCAGTACTGTCCCTCCGACAGTACGTCTCCCTCAGTACTGCCCCTCCGACAGTACGTCTCGCTCAGTACTGTCCCTCCGACAGTACGTCTCCCTCAGTACTGCCCCTCCGACAGTACGTCTCCCTCAGTACTGCCCCTCCGACAGTACGTCTCCCTCAGTACTGCCCCTCCGACAGTACGTCTCCCTCAGTACTGCCCCTCCGACAGTACGTCTCCCTCAGTACTGCCCCTCCGACAGTACGTCTCCCTCAGTACTGTCCCTCCGACAGTACGTCTCCCTCAGTACTGTCCCTCCGACAGTACGTCTCCCTCAGTACTGTCCCTCCGACAGTGCGGCACTCCCTCAGTACTGCCCCTCCGACAGTACGTCTCCCTCAGTACTGTCCCCCCGACAGTAGGTCTCCCTCAGTACTGTCCCTCCGACAGTGCGGCACTCCCTCAGTACTGCCCCTCCGACAGTACGTCTCCCTCAGTACTGTCCCTCCGACAGTGAGGCACTCCCTCAGGTACTGCCCCTCCGACAGTACGTCTCCCTCACTACTGTCCCTCCGACAGTACGTCTCCCT
>NW_027253191.1:0-17248 GCF_044704955.1 Pristiophorus japonicus
ATTTGGCTCCACATCATCGGAATTGAGGAAGACTTGCTTTCACTCTTAAAATGAGTCCTTAGGTGGTTGAATAGTCCAATACGAGAACACAGTCCCTGTCACAGGTGGGACAGATAGTCATTGAGGTAAAGGGTGGGTGGGGCAGGTTTGCTGCACGCTCTTTCCGCTGCCTGTGCTTGATTTCTGCATGCTCTCGGTGATGAGACTCAAGGTGCTCAGCACCCTCCCGGATGCACTTCCTCCACTTAGGGCGGTTTTTGGCCAGGGACTCCCAGGTGTCAGTGGGGATGTTGCACTTTATCAGGGAGGCTTTGAGGGTGTCCTTGTAACGTTTCCTCAGCCCACCTTTGGCTCACTTGCCGTGAAGGAGTTCAGAGTAGAGCGCTTGCTTTGGGAGTCTTGTGTCTGGCATGCAAACTATGTGGCCTGCCCAGCAGAGCTGATCGTTATGGTCAGTGCTTCAATGCTGAGAATGTTGGCCTGATCGAGGACGCTAATGTTAGTGCATCTGACCTCCCAAGGGATTTGTAGAATCTTGCGAGGACATCGTTGGTGGTATTTCTCCAGCGACTTAGGGTGTCTACTGTTCATGGTCCATGTTTCTGAGCCATACAGGAGGACGGGTATTACTTTAGCCCTGTAAACCATGAGCTTGGTAGCAGATTTAAGGGCCTGGTATTCAAACACTTTTCCTCAGGCGGCCGAAGGCTGCACTGGCACACTGGAGGCAGTGTTCAATCTCGTCGTCAATGTTTGGTCTTGTTGACAAGAGGCTCCCAAGGCTGGAGTAGAACTAAACTACAGAACCAGCAGGAACCTGTTCAACTGTCGCCATCTCCAAACCAGATCCAAGACTACCCCAACTTGAGCTACAGTACACAAACGACGCCTGCGTCTGTGCACATATAGAGGCTGAACTCCAGGACACAGTCGATGTATTTACTGAGGCTTACGAAAGCATGGGCCTTACGCTAAACATCCGTAAGACAAAGGTCCTCCACCAGCCTGCCCTCGCTGCACAGCACTGCCCCCCCGTCATCAAGATCCACGGCGCGGCCCTGGACAACGTAGACCATTTCACATACCATAGCTCCACATACAACAGTATTAAAAAGTATTTCAGCATTTGTTTTTAGTAGCAAATGGACATCTCTTTTTTCCAGGTGCCCGCAGTCAATGGGGTTCCAACAGGACAAGAGCCTCTGCAGAAGCCGTAGCAAAAGGAAGACCCCCTTAACATACAGGATTGAGATCCTACATGCTGAAAAGTTACATTCTGTTCAGAGGCACAAGTACACCAACTTCATTCCCAGTTCAGTATGTTCAGTTACTTATCTATATTCTCCGAGTCACAAGGTTGTGGGTTCAAGTCCCACTCCAGAGACTTGAGCGCAAAAATCTAGGCTGACACTCTAGTGCAGTACTGAGGGAGTGCTGCATTGTCGGATGTGCCGTCTTTTGAATGAGACATTAAACCGATGCCCTATCTGCTTTCTAAGGTGGACATAAAATATCCCATGGCACTATTTCGAAGAGTAAAGGAATTAGTCCCAGTATCCTAGCCAATGTTTGTCGCCAACATCACAAAAACAAATTATCTGGTCATTATCATATTGCTGCTTTTGGGAGCTTGCTGTGCACAAATTGGTTGCCGCATTTCCTACTTCAAAATATACTTCATTGGCTGTAAAGCGCTTTGGGATATCCTGAGATCGTGAAAGGCGCTATAGAAATGCAAGTCTTCATCTTTTTTAAACGAATCGTGCCAGAATTGTACTATTAACTGAGATGAATAACTTCAGTCCTGACCTGAAGAATGAACTGTGCCCAATCTTGGGTTTCTAAAATGAACTGCAAGAATTGTGTTGCCAGTCTAAAAAGAGACTTTTTTTTGTAAAAGACCAGTTCTTGCCACTATTTAAAGAGCTCTAAGCTAAGCTATCAATCACTGGGGAGACCAGAATACTGATTAATGAAAGATAAAAGTCCTCATTTTCTTTTCTGCTTCCAGTTCATTTCTCCTAAGCCAAGCCGCTGAAGTTGATAAGAGAAATTAACTAGAAGTTGAAAACTATTTGATACTTAGTTCAAGGCTTCTATTCACACTGCTCGAACCAAGCACCAGGTTTGTAATGGACAATTGCCTCTTTTTCCAATGGTTCCTTGATTTGTCCAAGATCAGAAGATCACTGTGCTGGGAATCAAGGGAAGAAATTCTCATCTTACCTCCAAGGCACAACAGAATTGATCACTAGCATGCAATATAAGCTTTTCTGTTTTATGTTCCTACCAACAAACATGCCACGGAATTTTCAATTCAAAATAGTACCCATGTAACTCCACAATGGTACAGATTGAACCTCCCTTATCCGGCTCCCTTGGGACCTGGCCTGTGCCGAACAAGGGATTTGGCCGGATAAAGGGAGGTCAGCCCAACGGAGGGGGGGTTGGGGGAGGTCAGTGACCCGGGCAGGCCGAGTATCGACGGCGGGCCCCAAAGTCAGGGTGGAGGTTGGCCGCGTTGTGTGTGCATGCGCCCCCAGCCACCAAAATCATGCCAGATAAGGATGGTGCCGATTAAGGGAGTCCCGGATAAGGGAGGTCCAACCTGTACTTCATAGAAAAAGGGACAAATGTGGGATTGGCCCTCTTCCCAACCAGAAGTGAAGTTGCTTAAGCAAATTACCCAGCAGTATAGTCTGTCTGCAGTATACTCGCTTTTATTGGTTACTATCAGACACAATAGTCTATACAAGTGGAGAATATCTGATTTTAGGGGCATTCACAGAGTAAATGTTTCAAATGTTTGTCATTTTAGAGGCATTTAGGAGGTGGTGCAGAAACTGGGCACTTGCTCAATGCTGCGACAGCAGCCTCCAGCTACACCTGGGAGTTCCTGGCCCAAGACCGCCCTAAGTGGAAGAAGTGCATCCGAGAGGGCGCTGAGCACCTCGAGTCTTAACGCCGAGAGCATGCAGAAATCAAGCGCAGGCAGTGGAAGGAGCGTGCGGCAAACCAGTCCCACAACTGTATGGAGGGAAGCAAAAATCCTCAAATTTACCTGAACAAAATTCAGGTTTAAACAATTGAAAACTGCACAAAGACCATCATCATCATCATAGGCAGTCCCTTGGAATCGAGGAAAACTTGCTTCCTCTCCTGAAGTGAGTTCTTTGGTGGCTGAACAGTCCAATATGAGAACCACAATCCCCGTCACAGGTGGGACATGCAGTTGTGGGACTGGTTTGCCGTCCTCTCGGATGCACTTCTTCCACTTAGGGCAGTCTTAGGCCAGGGACTCCCAGGTGTCAGTGGGGATGTTGCACTTTATCATGGAGACTTTGAGGGTATCCTTGTAGCATTTCCACTGCCCACCTTTGGCTCGTTTGCCATAAAGGAGCTCAGAGTAGAGCACTTGCTTTGGGAGTCTCGTGTCTGACACGCGGATTATGTGACCTGCCCAGCGGAGCTGATTGAGTTTGGTCAGTGCTTCACTGCTGGGGATGTTAGCCTGAATAAGGATGCTGATGTTGGTGCGCCTGTCCTCCCAGGGGATTTGTAGGATCTTGGAGACATCATTGGTGATATTTCTCCAGCAACTTGGTGTCTACTGTACATGGTCCATGTCTCTGAGCCATATCTCGGGAGCTTCCTATCAACAAGAGCAGGCATCGACGACGAGATCCAACACCGCCTCCAGTGCGACAGTGCAGCCTTCGGCCGCCTGAGGAAAAGAGTGTTTGAAGAGCAGGCCCTCAAAACTGCCACCAAGCTCATGGTCTACATGCTGTAGTAATACCAGCCCTCCTATATGGATCAGAGACATGGACCATGTACAAAGATATGCATGTGTTGACACTATGTAACCAATCACGTAATTGAGGCAAAATTTAGCTTCAGACCCCATTAAACCATAAAATACATTTTCATTTCCTGAGCTTAAAAATTAATTGTGTTTTACTGGTTTAAATAACTTAAAATCATGCCTTATTTACAATGCATCATATTTACAACTTTATAATCTGGCCACGGATTTTTCTTGTTGTTGGAAGGCCTGAAGAAAGCCAGTTGTTCATTAAAATTATTTTTTTTTTTTTAAAAAGGAGCTTAGCCCATCACTAGTCAGAATAAAATGGCAACCCCTCATGGTCAGCACAGTTGGTGGTAGCCGGCCACTCATATTTGCAGTGTTTTGCTTCCCGGAGGCAGAGAGAAGTGGCGAGACTGAATGCAAACGCAACATATCTGCTTAACTGCTATACTGTGAGGTGGCATCTCAAAATTCCTAATTTTTACTCCAATGTTCATCTCAAGTCACAATACACATTGGGTTTGTGCTTCACAGTCATGAGAGAAAGCTCACTGAAAAGATTGTGCTGACCGAAGCAAATGCAATAATGCACTCCCACGACTGAAGCTGTATCGAGCAAAATGCACCAACCTTATTCAGTTCATTTAAAATTCTCTCTTGGGTCTACATCAGCAATACTAGCATAATTCATGACTAACTGGCTCATTGCTCCAACATATAAATTCAAAAGTGGTACCTCAAATGGATCTCTTTGCTGTCAGTGGTTAGTGAGGATTTCTACACAGTCATTAAAAAACTTTATTGCACTCAGTTTTGGAAATAAGTCACCCTGATAGTACAATAGTAACCAGAGGATTTATATTTAAGGCAATTGGCAAAAGAACCAGAGGGAAGATGAGGAGAATTTTCTTTACGCAGCGAGTTATGATGATACGGAATGTAGTGCCTGAAAGATGGTGGAAGTAGATGAAATAGTAACTTTCAAAAGGGAATTGGATAAATACTTGGGAGAAAAAAAAGACAGGGCTTTGGGGAAAGGGGGAGGGGATTGGGACTAATTGGATCGTTCTCCCAAAGAGCCGCCAATTTCGCAAAGAGCTGAATGGCCTCCTTCTGTGCTGCATCATTCTACGATTCTATAAGGCTTCACTCACAAACAGTATACAACAATACAGCAGGAGCAGTGAGAAATTGTAGAGGGATGTGATCGGGGCCCAGAAGAGACGAGAGTTCGGGGCCAGAAGAGGCGAGGGCTCAGGGGCAGAATGGGCCAGCCCACACTGCGATGTGTGCGCAACTAGGTCCGTGCAGCAGAGCAGGTCTCCAGTCGTCTTGGTTAATCCTTGCCACTGGACCAAGACCTAGCTCTGTCAAGCCCGTGTGGTGGCTGGTGTGCAATGGCCACCACATGTTAAAATAATCCACACACAGGCATCTTCCACCCTACACTATGTAGTTCAGGACCTGGAATATTAGATCCTTCATTGAAACACCTGTGAACTCATCCTTGTTTGGCGTGGAAGCAAGTCATCCTCGTTTCGAGGGACTGCCTATGATGATGATGACGACAACGACAACGGGTGCATTTGCAGCATCAACAGCCTTGCCATATTGCCCCACCATTGAAAGCAATAGGGTAAAAGAAAATTTATAAGATGCTCCCTTCATTGTTCTATGTTTGTCTAGCAGTTCTACTTAAACCTAATCGTCTCGAGTGCACGTTTAAACTTGCTAAAATACTAATTCTATCCAAGCGATGAGGTTTTATATAATGTACTAACAAACCTTAACACTACAAATATAATCACATTGAACAACCAACTGATCAGAATGACTGTTTTATCCATATTGTAATTTGCCTTGCAACATGAAATTTTAGAATCAATTATTGCAATTTAAAACAGATACACTTCAGATCACAAAGAAATTAATTTACAGCTGATCAAATCTCTAATCACAAAGGAACACTATTGCCTCATCAAGGAATTTCTTGCAATCAGAATACGGAGAACCTTCTCAACTTGATATTTAACTTGCTATTAAATTGTAATTATGCACAATATCCAAGAGTGTATGTCTATACGTTAATTTGTTCCATTTCAACAAATTAATTCATATTTCATAACTTTCAATAAACTTAGTTAGCAAATGTACCAACAAGTATGAGAACCAGGGAGCAGAAAGATCCCCAATTCGATGCTTAGTTTCTATTTAGTAAGGTATTCTCAGCAAGAACAGCAGTAATGGTGTAAAATTGGTCTCAATGTGCCAAGGAGGAAAGGGAAAAAAAATCAGTTAAAGTTTCTGCCCTGCGAGCTATCCAGTGCTACCTGCTCAAAACGGTATGGACATCAAGCAGGCTAGAATCAGACCGTCTGTGATGTTTTACCCTTTCGTACTGTGCTTCCCCTTTCGACAATCGAGTAGCCTGCTGACGCTGCGTAGGCTCACGTGAAAAAAGGACACAAATCAAAAATACAGCACAGGAGGCGGCCATTCGACCCATCGTGCCTGTGCCAGCTCTTTGAAAGAGCTATTCACTTAGTTCCACTCCTCTGCTCTTTCCTCATAGCTCTGCAAATTTTTTATTTTCAAGTATTTATCTAATTCCCTTTTGAAAGTTAACATTCAATCTGCTTCCACCGTACTTTCAGGCAGCACATTCCAGCACATAACAACTCACCGCGTAAAGGAAACTCTCATCTACCCCCTGTTCTTTTTGTCAATTAATTAAATCTGTGTCCTCTGGTTCCCGACCCTCCTGCCAGTGGAAACAGACTCTCACTACGTACTCTATCAAGACCACTCAAAATTTTGGACACCTTGCTTAAATCTCACCTTAACCTTCTCTGTTCGAAAGAGAACAATCCCAGCTTCTCTAAGCTTTCCACACAACTGAAGTCCCTCATCCATGGTACCATTCTAGTAAATCTCCTTTGCAACCCTCTCTCAGACCTTGACATCCTTCCGAATGTGTGCCGAGTTTTAACGGTTTAGCATAACTTCCTTCATTTTGCACTCTTTGCTTCTATTTTTAAAGTAAATTCCATATGCTTTTTATATATCAACTAATCCTGCCACCTTCAAAGAATTGCGTACTTAAAACAGGTTTCTCTGGTCCTGCACACCATTTAAAATTGCACCATTTAGTTTATATTGCTGCTCCGTATTCTTCCTTCCAAAATGCATCACTTCACACTTCTATGCATTAAATTGCATCTGCCATATATCTGCCTATGTCCTCCTGAAATCTGATACTATCCTCGGCGCATTTTGAAATTATGCCCTGTATACCCAAGTCTACATTGTTAATATATATCATAAAGAGCACTGGTCCTAATTCCAATCTGTGGGTGACACCACTGTATACTTCCCTTTAGTCTGAAAAACAACTGTTCACCACTATGCTCTGCTTTCTGTCACTCAGCCAATTTTGTATCCATGCTGCCACTGCCCCTTTAATCCTATGGGCTTCAATTTTGTCAACAAGTCTATTATGGTATTTTATCAAACGTCTTTTGAAAGTCCAGATATACAACATCAACCCCACTACTGTCATCAAACCTCTCTATTAATTTATCAAAGGACTCAAAGCAAATTTTTCAGACACAATTTGCCCTAAACAAATCTGTGCTGGTTGTCATTTATTAACCCATGTCTTTCCAAGTGACAATTAATTTGTCTTGGTCTACTGGCCCCAAGTTTCCACATGATTTGCTCCTGATTTTTAGGAGCAACTGGTGTAGAACGGAGTATCTTAGAAATCGGAATTCTCGTCATTTAGTTTGCTCCAGTTCTAGTCAGTTAGAACAGTTTCACTTTGGAACAGAATTTTTTTTTCAAAAGGGGGCGTGTCCAGCCACTTACGCCTGATTTCAAAGTTTCGTGAGTGAAAACTTACTCCAAACTAACTTAGAATGGAGTAAGAGAAGATTTTTGTACGCTCGAAAAAACCTTGTCTACACTTTAGAAAATCAGGCGTAGGTTACAAATCAGGCGTAGGGAATGGGGGAGGGGGGGTTTAAAGGGAAGTTTATAAACATTAAACACTTCAGTTTTACAAATAAAGAGCCATCATCAATAATAAATGATAAATACATCAATAAATCAACCATAAATCAATCAAAAAAAATTAATAAGTAATAATTTTTTTTAAAAATCAATAAATAAAACATTTTCTACTTACCGACTGCAGCACCGGGAGCTCTCCAACAGCGTGCTGGGATGCCCCCGCCCCCAGTGTGTCTCTATCAGTGTCTCTATCTGTCTGTGTGTGTCTCTCATTCTCTGTCTATCACTATCTGTGTTTCTGACAGCGAGGGGAGGGAAAGGAGATGGGGGAGTAGAGGGAAAGGAGATGGGGGAGTGGAGGGAAAGGAGATGGGGGAGTGGAGGGAAAGGAGATGGGGGAGTGGAGGGAAAGGAGATGGGGGAGTGGAGGGAAAGGAGATGGGGGAGTGGAGGGAAAGGAGATGGGGGAGTGGAGGGAAAGGAGATGGGGGAGTGGAGGGAAAGGAGATGGGGGAGTGGAGGGAAAGGAGATGGGGGAGTGGAGGGAAAGGAGATGGGGGAGTGGAGGGAAAGGAGATGGGGGAGTGGAGGGAAAGGAGATGGGGGAGTGGAGGGAAAGGAGATGGGGGAGTGGAGGGAAAGGAGATGGGGGAGTGGAGGGAAAGGAGATGGGGGAGTGGAGGGAAAGGAGATGGGGGAGTGGAGGGAAAGGAGATGGGGGAGTGGAGGGAAAGGAGATGGGGGAGTGGAGGGAAAGGAGATGGGGGAGTGGAGGGAAAGGAGATGGGGGAGTGGAGGGAAAGGAGATGGGGGAGTGGAGGGAAAGGAGATGGGGGAGTGGAGGGAAAGGAGATGGGGGAGTGGAGGGAAAGGAGATGGGGGAGTAGAGGGAAAGGAGATGGGGGAGTAGAGGGAAAGGAGATGGGGGAGTGGAGGGAAAGGAGATGGGGGAGTGGAGGGAAAGGAGATGGGGGAGTGGAGGGAAAGGAGATGGGGGAGTAGAGGGAAAGGAGATGGGGGAGTAGAGGGAAAGGAGATGGGGGAGTAGAGGGAAAGGAGATGGGGGAGTAGAGGGAAAGGAGATGGGGGAGTAGAGGGAAAGGAGATGGGGGAGTAGAGGGAAAGGAGATGGGGGAGTAGAGGGAAAGGAGATGGGGGAGTAGAGGGAAAGGAGATGGGGGGTAAGGAGATTGGGGAGGGGGGGGGGGGGGGGGGAAAGAGAAGGAGAAGGGGGAGGGAGGCTGAACGGGCCGGGCCCGAGACTTCGGGCCGGGCCCCTCCCCAGATCCAGATTTACAGGTAGGTGGCGCTGGGTCGGGTCGGGGGGGGGGGAGGGAGGTCGGTTCAGTTCAGGGGGGAGGGAGAGTGAGGTTCGGTCAGGGGGAGGGAGGTCAGGTTGGATCCAGTCATATGGGGGGGGGGGGGGGGGGGAGAGAAGAGAGTCGGGTCGGGTCAGGTGCGGGGGGGGGGAGTCGGGTTGGGTCTGGGGGGAGCGGGAGTCGGGTCGGGTCCAGAGGCTAGGGGGTGGGGGGGGAGTCGGGTCCGGTCCGGTCCGAGGGCGGGGGACTGGTCCGGTCTGGATGCGGGAAGCGGGAGTCGAGTCGGGTCGGGAGGAAGCAGGAGCTGGCCGTGGGAGGAGCCTTATTCACGCAGAGAGAGAGAGAAAAGAGAGAGAGAGAGAGAGAAAAGAGAGAGAGAGAGAAAAGAGAGAGAGAGAGAGAGAGAGAGAAATGAGAGAGAAAAGAGAGAAAGACTAGTTTGGTGGGGGTGGGGGGTAGGGAAGAGAGGGAACTCAGGGAAGGCAACCCCCCTTACACCCACACCCGACATCGTTGGAGTGGATGAAATCCAGTAATCATGACATTGACACTTCATACCCAATAAACCTGTTAATAATCTGCACACAATGCCCCATTTATGGAGAGCGGTGGGCGGTAAGGTGATGAACTTGCACTTGGATAAGGGATTTAGGCTGGGGGAGGGATGCACTTCACTGGGGTAAGGGACTTCGACAGGCACTCAGTGGCTTCTGGGGAGATCTATCCTCTGTGGCTTTTAGAAGTCAAAGTGGGTCGAGTTACAATTTGCGAAGTCAGTGAGAACTTGGGCTGGGCGGTTCCAGGTACACATTTCAGAGAAACTTCAGGGTGTGGCTTATCCTCCAAGGGGACCAGAGACAAGGGTGGCCATTTTTATAGTACAAATAAACACGTTCATTGAGGACATGGCATCACTGTTGCATAGTGTACACACCGCCAGTAAAAACTCCAGTACAAGGCTCGAACAGATTCTCAGTTTGGTTTCTTAGGAAAGTAGAGCAGTGGAGGGGCGGGGAGTAAGGAAAGGAACCACTGTGGTTCAAATGTAGATCCAGTGCAACATTGAACTTGGTTGGTTACCTGTGCCTAGCAATACAGAACATCAGGTTTATGCGACTGACCACCTGTGGTGTATGTTGGGTGACTTTGTAGGTAGTTTTTACAAATCTGGACGCAACAGATATGTACAGTAAGAAAGAAAAACCCAACCATTTCTAACTGGTGTCAGCCAAACAATGAAATGTAATCTTGCCCAAGGTCATGGGGAATTAGAAATTAAGAACTCAAGTCCTTTGGAGCCAAGGAACTGGAAGTGGAGTGTCATAGATTGGCTCCCTGACCCTCAGTGGCTCAATGTCCAACATTTAATATAAATTTTTTATGGTTATTTACTGCACATTTTCAATGTTAGATGCACAGCAAGGAGAAAAATCAAAACATACAGGGGCATTCAGATGTCCAGGATACCCAAACTGGAACTGATACAATACATCATAAAGGCTACATGCTTTAACATTTGTTTAATATTTAACTTAAGTAGAGCCATATTAAAAAATGTGGAGATCGTATGGATAAAAGCCAAAAGTTAAAACCACAATAGTTTATTAACAGGAAAGTTGACCTTGGACTCTTGGTTGAGATGAAACAAGAGTACTGCAAAGTTGAATTGGATGGGCCCTTTTCTTATGAGAAAGTAGACTGATCTTGATTGGGGCTGCAGTTGAGGCATGACAATTGGTCTCAGTGCCCCTGGATTAGGGCAGTGTTTCTCAAACTGGGGTCTGTAGAGACTTTCCAGTGGGTCCGCGACCAGATGCAAATTCAATCCTGTTCCTTTTTATAAAACCGACACTGATTCAGTTCTTGCGAATTATTCTCAACAGTTGGGGCGCCTCAGCAGAGGCCCGCAACACTCACTCACTGTGCAACGAGCACTCTCTGCCAGTCGAGCAATTCTTCTCCTGGGTATAGTGACCTTGGGCCGTCACCCCAATACGTGATCAGAGCGCCTACAGGACCCTTCATACATGTGCCTGAACCTGTTCACGCAAACATGTACAATCCCATGTACAGTGCAGCTGTTACAGAACATACCTGTGGGACAGTGTGGCGGTGCGTCATGCTTCCAGCAGCATTTAAAAACATTCATCCATGGGATGTGGGCGTCGCTGGCAAGGCTGGCATTTATTGCCCAACCCAAATTGCATTTGAGAAGGTGCGTGAGCCGTCTTCTTGAACAGCTGCAGTCCATGTGGTGAAGGTACTCCCACAGTGCTGTTAGACAGAGAGTTCCAGGATTTTGACCCACCGACTATGAAGGATGGTGTACGAACTTGGATGGTGGTGGCATTCCCAGGCGCCTGATGCCCTTGTCCTTCTAGGTGGTAGAGGTCACGGGTTTGGGAGGTGCTGAAGAAGCAGCCTTGGAGAGTTGCTGCATTACGTCTTGTAGATGATACACACTGCAGACACGGTGCACCGGTGGAGGGAGTGACCTTTTAAGGTGGTGGATGGGATGCCAATGAAGCAGGCTGTTTTGTCCTGGATGATGTCAAGCTTCTTGAGTGGAGCTGCACTCACCCAGGCATGTGGAGAATATTCCATCACACTCCTGACTTGTGCCTTGTCAATGGTGGAAATGCTTTGGGGAGTCAGGGGATGATTCACTTGCCATAGAATACACAGTCTCTGACCTGCTCTTGTTGCCACAGTGTGTGTGTGTGGCTGGTCCAGTTAAGTTTCTGGTCAATGGTGACCCCCAGGATGTTGTCAGTGGGAGATTCGAAGATGGTAATGCCATTGAATGTCAAGGGGAGGTGGTCAGACTTTCTCTTATTGGAAATGGTTATTGCCTGGCACTGGTGTGGCGTGAATGTTACTTGCCATTTATCAGCCCAAGCTTGAATGTTGTCCCGGTCTTGCTGCATGCAGGCATGGACTGCTTCTTAACTTAATCCCAGTGCTCGTGCCCTCACTCACCTTGGCCAGCCTGCTGACAGCTTTAAAAGTTTGTCCAGCACTAAGTGGCCATCTATTGCTGCGGAGTACCCAGAATTGGTGAAACAGGCATGCCCATCTCACTGATATATACACAAGTAAATACCTGTTTTCTTAAGCATTATTAAAACAATCTTTACATGCAGAACTTTCTTATATCTTATATAATATTATAATTTAGATGGGGGTCTGTCATTATTAATCTATTTGAAAAGGTCCCTTCAACCAGCCAAACAAGTTTGAGAATCACTGGGTTAGGGAATTGAAAACCAACAAGGGATTCCACAATTGATTGCCAACCAATGAACCTCACCACCCCCCCCCACCCCTACAATGGAAATTGTGTTTGTGGATGTCGCGAGGACAGACTGGGTTTGGCTGAGATGCACCCCCCAGTCAAGTAGCCAGCTAATAACTATTGCCCAGATCACATGGCGAAGAGGGACCAGAGAACTGTGCCCCTATACGAGTCCATGCCTTCAGGATAGAATAGAAGGAAACTGGAGGAAACCTTTTTACCAGTTGTTTTAAAGATGTTCTACTTAGTCTCTAAACACATTTCAACTACCAGGAGCAGAACTATGCATGTGTAGCTAAGATCACTCTGCTGACTTCGGAAAATCTGATTTGGAGCTAGACAATATAAAGTAGGTACTGAATGTATTGAATTGATTCTCTAGTTGTTGGTCTCAAACCAATAGCTATAGTTGCTTTGGGCTTATCATAATAAAACCATAAGTACCTAAATTTTAGAAATACTTGCCTATTTTAGCAAGGCTGGCCTTTGATTCTATAATTGCAATCAGGTAAAAGGACTTGCCATTTTAAAAGAAAATTCAGACTTTTATTTTTTTCATAATGTTTTTTAATTCACTATCCTCTGTGACTTTCACAGCATTCCTATTTATTGTGCTTGAAACTTCACAGAGCCTGGTGAGAAACGTCTTCAGAGTTGGATCAAGCTATTTTGTGCAAAGGAACATTCTAAATTAACCATGCATTAAGTCAGCTGTTTACTTTATTACAATCATGGTACAGTTTTAGCAATTCTTTCAAAAATCTTCCTGTACAGATTTTACAGTTACATGAAAAGAATGTAGTCAGGCTGCATGCGTAGTACACATTCAGTAATCAAAGAATTAAACTCCCATTTTAAAAGGCATCGTATATTTATGAATAGCTCTGTTCTTTAAATAAAAGGCTGTCTGCTCCTTTGAGGGTAGATACTGCCTGGTGCTATTGACATTACTGTGACATTTAGCTGAACCACAGAATGCCTGAATGCTTTGACATACAAGTTGTGTTCAATGGATCAAGAAGACAAAGAAAACACAAGGAGCCGCTTATTCTAACCTCACTCTTCTCTGACCCTGTGCACTGACGAGCAGCAAAAGACTAAACACAGCACATTTGGGGTCAGCTAAATAATTGCATTCTACTTGCTGAGTATGCTGGACAGGAAGGAGAGCAAGTAGCCTTACTCCAGCTGCGCATGTTCATAGCACGATTAAAGTCAAATTAACTCCAGAAAGCATTCCCCAATGACAAGGCAACAAGATTTGAATTGTCCGTTTCACCTAAATATCATACATGTCTTTTGAGGAAAAGATCAAATGGATTCATTTCCTTGATTTAATTAAGCAGTCTTGGTTCCATTGATATAAAAAAATGCTTTGCCCCTTTGTGCAGATTTATATGCATGTTGCAGTCCTGCAGAGTGTTCATATCTTTCAGGATATCACATTTCATTTAGGGCACAACTTTTTCTTTTACTTGCATATCTGTGCATGAAGCTTTCGGTTTGTTTAAAATCTCTGTTATGGTGGAGCATCAAATCACCTGTGCAAACTAAGCCACATCACAAAAATCAGCAGAGTACCAGATCAACACAGCACAAATCTCAAGCTCCATAGCCCTTTGATCATGCTGCACCTTTACGAATACATTCAGTCCTAGTCATCATAAGAATAATATCTAAGTGGTGTTACGAAGCACCAATAGGCTGATCCCAAGTGTCAATTACAGATTCCTGCTTTGTGAGGATACCTTGCATACTAGGAACTAAGTTGAACAGAGAAAACTAATCTGAAACATATTTCAAGTTGAACCATGATTGTAGAACAAAGGATTTGGGTACAAACTGGTAAAAGGCAAGTTCATGACTGATGTCAGGAAGCATTCCTTTATGTTAAAAAGTGATGAATGCAACTTGCATTTATATAGCGCCGTCAAACAAAATGTGACACCGAGCCAGAGAGAGAGAGATTAGGACATGTGACCAAAAGCTTGGTCAAAGAGGTAGATGTTTAAGGAGCGTCTTAAAGGGAGAGAGAGAGATGTTCAAGATTAACACAAAAATTCAAGCGAGAGAGGATGAAAAAAGGGTGAATTTACCAATCCAGAAACAAAAAATCTTTGTTTACTGATTCCACAAAGAGTCTTGTATTCAATCTGAAGGCATTTTTACAAAGGATAGTTTAAGCGATTACTGACTTTCTCATTATACATGCGGTTACATATATTTTACTTGAATTTGGTAATTTATCTGCTTCACAACAACAACTTGCATTTATAAAGTTTCTTTAATGTAGAAAAATATCCCAAGGTGCTTCACAGAAACATAATCGGACAAAAACAAAATTCATCACCATGCCAAAGGAAGAGATATTAGGAGTAGCGAATAAAAGGTTGGTCAATGCAGCAGGTTTTAAGGAGGGTCTTAAAGAAGAGAGCAGTAGAGAGGTGGAGAGATTTAAGGAGGGAATTTCAGAACTTAAACATTGGAGGGAAAATTGCGGTCAGAGGCTTCCTTCGTACAAACGCCTCAGATCTACGAAAGTACCTGGTGGTCCCGGAGGAACGTAGGATTCCGGTCGGAGGATGTCTTTCAGGTACGTATGTGCTGGAGTCACGGAGCCTGGACCACCAGGCACGGTGCAGTATTCTCATTGATAAAAATGGGAACTCAGTTTGTACGAGCTCCCATTACTATCAATGAGAATAACCCCCTAAAACACCAAAACACAGAATAAATGAATAAAACACCTCACATATTTAAAATTATTGAAATTAAATGTAAATAAATGTTTTAGAAAAAATATATTTTGGGGATTTTTTTTTTAATGTGTTTTAAAGGGTGAAAAATAAATTTACCTTAATAGATGTGGTTTTTAAATATAAAAATGAGCGTTTAAATTTAATTTTTTTAATGTTTTAAAAGTGTTACGCTGGTAAAGGTAAGCTATGCGCCTGCTTTTACCAGGCGTAAAAGTTTGAAGAGCATGAGTTGGGCAAATAGCCCAATCTCTCCCACATTGATGTCCTTCTCTCGGGGATGCGGAGGATCTGTTTAGAGAAATCATGATAGATCAGAAAAGCTGGTTTTCGGCGCATGAGCATTGCGCCCCAAAAACCAGCTTTTACGAGGCCTTGCTGGGTCCGTATGAAGGGCGTACGGACCCAGCGAGGCCGGGATTTTCAGCCCATTATTTAGTTGTAAATAAAGAAATCGATTAGTTTTATCTGCAAACTTCATCCTGTGTGCTAATGGCCTAGAAATCCCGGTCGAGGGCTTCCCACAGGCACTCGACAGAAAAAGGTAGAAAAGATGCGCACCTACCTTTTCCTACTGTGCCCACCACCGATCCCAGTCCAGAGGCCTCCTCTCCCTGCGCATCGGAGCACGTGCACGTCTGGACGTCCGTAACCTAGAGCTGGAGTCACATGGCTCTGGGCAGCCAATCCAGGTACAGTATTTTCTCAGTCATAATAATGGGAACTCTAAGTAGGAGTTCTCATTATGATTGGGTGTTTGGGGGGGGGGGGGGGGTGGGGTGCTTCGCAAACAAAAATAATAGAAAAAATACACCACATATTTAAGATTAATTTAAATTAAAGTTATTAATGTCTTATATAAAAATATATTTTTTTCCGATTTAAAAAAAATGATGATTTAAAATAAATTTAGCTTAGTGGGCAGGGTTTTTAAACATTAAAATGTTTTTTTTAAATTTAATTTTACTCTGGTTTTGTATGTTTTAAAACATTTACGCCTGTAAAAGTAGGCTATGCGCCTGCTTTTATCAGTCAAGAGTTTTCAGATCATCCTCTGGGCAAGACATGGGTAAATACCGCAATCTTGCCCATGCGAATTGTCCTGGCTGTGGGGATACGGACAATCTGTCACAGAAAAGCCAGTTTTCAGCACATATGTATTGTACGCTGAAAACCAGCTTTTGCGATGCCTCTAACTTATTCCACTTGCAATTTTTTTTTTTACTGGAATACAATATAATATTTTACCAAGCGACCAAATTCGGTTTGAAATATTAGCCTAGAAATCCCAGCCTCTCCGGGTCCATATGGAGTGTGTATGGACCCAGGGAAGGCAGGATTTCTAGGCCAATATTTCAAACAGAATTTGGTAGCCTGGTAAAATATTATATTAATTCCAGTAAAAAAAACTGCAAGTTGAATCAGTTAGTTTCTTGGAATTGCTCCTTTGATCTTGCATTTTTAATAACACCTCTATTTGGTCATTCGACAAGCAGACAAGGCCGTTTTCAAAATGGAGACAGGAAAAATTAGGGAGGTGGATCCAATATACAGTTGAAGAGATAAGTGTAGATAAGAATGGGCAGAGAATTGAAAAGGTACAGCTTCTAAATCATAGGGAACAAGATGCACTTAAAGGAATTCCTGCAGGAGACAGCTGAGTTTATATATACTATAAACTCAATAAGACCATTAAAAAAACAAACGGAGTTTATTTCTAGAGGGATAGAATTGAAAAGTAGTAAAGTTATGCGAAATGTGTATCGAACCTTGGTTAGACCACACGGCGTACTGTGTATAGTTCTGGTCACAATATTATAAAAAGGATACAGAAGGCACTGGAGAGGGTCCAAAAAAGATTTACAAGGATGATACCAGAAATGCGAGGGTATACATATCAGGAAAGGATGAACAGGCTGGGTCCCTCCTCTCTTGAAAAGAGAAGGCTGAGGAGTGACCGAATAGATATACATAGATGACCTGGAAGAGGGGACAGAGTGTAGTGTAACAAAATTTGCAGATGACACAAAGATTAGTGGGAAAGCGGGTTGTGTAG
>NW_027253193.1:0-17244 GCF_044704955.1 Pristiophorus japonicus
CCGCCCGATCCCTCGATTCCCTTAATATCCAAAAATCTATCGATCTCAGCCTTGAATATACTCAACAACTGAGCCTCCACAGCCCTCTGGGGCAGAGAATTCCAAAGATTCACCTCCCTCCGAGTGAAGAAATCCCTCCTCATCTCAGTCCTAAATGGCCGACCCCTTATCCTGAGACTGTGAGCCCTGGTTCTAGACTCCCCAGCCCGGGGGGAAACACCCTCCCTGCATCTACCCTGTCAAGCACTGTTGTGTATGCACCAACTCAATAGACTGAATATGCGTAAGACTAAGGTCCTCCACCAGCCTGTCCTCGCCGCACAGCACTGCCCTCGCCGCACAGCACTGCCCCCCAGTCATCAAGATCCACGGTACGGCCCTGGACAACGTGGACCATTTCCCATACCTCGGGAGCCTCCCATCAACAAGGGCAGGCATTGATGCGGAGATTCAACACCGCCTCCAGTGCGCCAGTGCAGCCTTCGGCCGCCTGAGGAAGAGAGTGTTCGAGTGTTTGAAGAGCTGGCCCTCAAATCTACCACCAAGCTCATGGTCTACAGGGCTGTAGTAATACCCGCCCTCCTGTCTGGCTCAGAGACATGGATGGTGTAAAGTCCTTACTCTACAGTATGAAACCACACGAGGCACATTCTGGGGACAAGGTCACTCTGTGACCTGAACTCTTTATTCACAGGACTCCAAAGACACTGACCCTGCGTGGGACCTCCCTTTATATACCTGTGTGATCAGGTAAGGTGTGACTCCCACAAGTTCACCCCTTGTGGTCAAGGTGTGCATCTAGGTAGAGTGTGTACAGTAATACAGTGGTGTTACATTGTGGTTACATACATGACATCACCTCCCCCCCCACAAAGTCTTATTGGGGATCATAGGTTTAGTCTTTCAGGTGGTCTACGCTCCCTCGTGGAGCGCCGCAGTTGGGGCTCTGGTTGTTGGACACTGACGTGAGTGTCTGTCACCTGTGGTGATTCCGGCCTGTCCGGGCTGACCGCAGGGACTGTGCATTCTTCTGATTGCTCTTGGTGCTCGTTCACTGGCGGTGTTGTGAGCTCCATCTCATGGTCTTCTTCAGGTTCCTCCGTGTCCGTGTCCATGCTGAACCTTTTTTTTTACTTGGTCCAGATGCTTACGGCATATCTGGCCATTGTTGAGTTTTACCACAATGACCCTATTCCCCTCTTTGTCAATTACAGTGCCCTCAAGCCATTTGGGCCCCATGGCGTGATTGAGGACGAATACAGGATCATTTATTTCTATACATCTCCCCCTCGAATTACGGTCATGGTACTCGTTTTGTGACTTGCGCTTGCCCTCAACTATGTCGGTCAGGACTGGGTGGATGAGGGACAACCGAGTTTTGAATGTCCGTTTCATTCGTAGCTCTGCCGGCGGGACCCCCGTGAGTGAGTGCGGGCAGGATCTATAGGCCAGCAGGAGGCGCGATAGGCGGCATTGTAGGGAGGGCCCTTGAATCCTGAGCATACCTTGCTTAATGATTTGGACCGCACATTCCACCTGGCCATTGGAGGCCGGCTTGAACGGTGCTGTCCTGACGTGGTTGATGCCATTGCCCGACATAAACTCTCGGAATTCGTAGCTTGTGAAACATGGGCCATTGTCGCTAACCAGGATGTCCGTCAAACCGTGGGTCGCAAAGACCGTACGTAGACTCTCCATGGTGGTGGATGTTGTGCATGAATTCAGAATGATGCACTCGATCCATTTCGAGTACGCATCTACCACAATAAGGAACATCTTTCCCATGAATGGGCCCGCGTAGTCTACATGAATACGTGACCATGGCCTGGTGGGCCAGGGCCACAGGCTGAGCGGGGTCTCCCTGGGGGCATTACCCAGCTGAGCACACGTCGTGCACCTGCGAACACAGTGTTCCAGGTCTGAGTCAATTCCAGGCCACCAAACGTGTGACCGGGCAATGGCCTTCATCAGCACAATGTCTGGGTGCTCGCTGTGGAGTTCCCTGATGAAGGCCTCCCTGCCCTCCTGGGGCATAACTACCCGGCTGCCCCATAGCAGGCAGTCGGCTTGGATGGAGAGCTCATCCATCCGTCTGTGGAACGGTCTGACATCCTCAGGGCATGCTCCGTGTGCGGGCGTCCAATTTTGATCTGGCGGGCTGTGATGGGGGAACCTGCGCTGTCAAAGACATCGACAGCCATGACCATCTCAGCGCTTTGCTCCGCTGCCCCCTCAGTGGTGGCCAGTGGGAGCCTGCAGAGCGAGTCAGCGCAGTTTTCAGTGCTGGACCGGTCCCTGATGGAGTAGTCATAGGCAGCCAGCGTGAGAGCCCATCGCTGTATGTGAGCTGATGTATTGGCATTGACAGCCTTGCTGTCTGACAACAGGGATGTTAATGGCTTGTGGTCCGTCTCTAATTCAAACTTCCTACCAAAGAGGTACTGATTTTTTTCACACATGCAAGTGCTTCCTTCTCGACCATCCCATATTCCCGTTCTGCTTGAGAGAGCGACCTGGAGTCATAAGCCACAGGTTGTAGTTGACCCTCAGCATTACCCTGCTGCAACACGCACCCAACCCCATAGGACGATGCATCACATGTCAGAACCAAGTTGTTACAGGGGTCGTACAGGGTCAACAACTTGTTTGAACAAAGTAGGTTTCACACCCGATCAAAAGCCCGTTCCTGACAGTCCCCCCAAAACCAATCGCAACCCTTACGCAGAAGCACGTGTAACGGCTCCAACAATGTGCTCAAGTTCGGCAGAAAGTTCCCGAAATAGTTCAACAGTCCCATGAATGAACGCAACTCCGTTGTGTTGCAAGGCCTGGGTGTTCATCGAATCGCCTCAGTTTTGGATTCGGTGGGCCCGAATCCCATCTGCAGCAACCCTCCTGCCCAGAAACTCAACCTCAGGAGCTAAGAACACACATTTAGACTTCTTGAGTCGCAGGTCTACCCGGTCCAGTCGGCGTAGCACCTCCTCCAGGTTGTGGAGGTGTTCCTCGGTGTCTCGACCCGTGATGAGGATATCGTCCTGGAATACGATCATTCCAGGAATGGATTTAAGCAGGCTTTCCATGTTTCTTTGAAAAATCGCGGCCGCTGATCGAATGCCAAACAGACACCTGTTATAAACGAACAGTCCCTTGTGCGTGGTGATGGTGGTCAGTCGTTTAGATTTGTCGGCCAGTTCCTGGGTCAGATAGACTGAAGTGAGGTCCAACTTGGTGAACAGCTTGCCGCCTGCCAGTGTGGCGAAGAGGTCCTCCGCTCTCGGGGGCGGGTATTGGTCTTGTAGGGACACCCGATTGATAGTGGCCTTGTAGTCGCCACAGATCCTGACAGCCATCCGCTTTTAGGACGGGAACGATGGGGCTCGCCCAGTCGCTGAATTCAACAGGCGAGATGATGCCCTCTCTCAACAGCCGGTCCAATTCACTCTCGATCTTTTCCCGCATCACATACGGCACCGCTCTGGCTTTGTGGTGCACTGGCCTGGCGTCCGGGGTGATGTGTATCACCACTTTAGTGCCTTCGAAAGTCCCGACGTCAGGTTGGAACAGTGAATCGAATTGTTGTAGGACTTGTGAGCACGAACTTCGCTCCACAGATGACATTGCGTGAACATCCCCCCATTTCCAGTTCATCTCGGTTAACCAGCTCCTCCCCAACAATGCGGGACCATTGCCCGGGACAATCCAGAGCGGCAGCCAATTCACTAACCCATTGTGTGTGACAGCCAACATTGCACTGCCTAGCACTGGAATGATTTCTTTAGTGTAAGTCCGTAATTGTGTCTCAATACGTTCTAGTTTGGGCCTACTGGCTTTAAGTGGCCATAGCTTCTCGAATTGCTGAACGCCCATGAGTGACTGGCTGGCCCCAGTTTAATAAAACCCTCATCATCATTAGTGGCGTTTTGGTGTATGAACTGTGAATATTCGCCACATGGACCCGCTGAACCTCGGCATCCATCGATTTGCCCCAAAGGTCATCCTGCCTCAAAGAACCCTCTTCTGGTCCATCCGCCTCATATATTAGTCTGGTTGCAGACTTCCTGCACATTCGAGCTAAGTGGCCACTGAGATTGCAGTTCCTGCAGACAAACTGTTGAAATCTGCAAGATCTAGCTGAGTGTTTCCCCCCACACCTCCAGCATGAGTTAAAGTTTCCATTGTTGGGAACAAAGGGACTATGGCCAGGCATTCCGCGCTGACTGTCCCTTTGACTGCTCTTAAGTGCCCTATTGGTGGGTGTCAATGGCCCCATCCCGGGCCGCATTGTCCACTGTGATGGCGTGAATGTCCGTTCAGCCTGCCATTGTCCCTGTTGAAGTCCTGCTCCGGGGTCTATTGCTTCGGACTGCCCCTGCCTGCCTGCGGGGCTCTGAGCCGTATTAATAATGTTGATTCCCTGATCCCTCGTCGCGTTAGAGGCAGAATTGCGCGCGTATATTATTTTCGTCTCTTCCTCCCTCGCCATGAAAGTTTGAGCCATTAACGCCGCCGCTTCCAAGGTCAAATCCTTGGTCTCAATTAATTTGCGGAAATTCCCGCATGACCGATGCCCTCAATAAAGAAGTCCCTGAGCATCTCCCCCCCTGCAGGCGTCTGTGAAACGCCGGAGGTCCGCTACGAAGTCCGGTATGCTCTGTCCTTCACGACGTCGGTGGGTGTAGAATCTGTGTCGGGCCATGTGTATGCTGCTCGCCGGTTTGAGGTGCTCCCCGATCAATTTGCTAAGTTCTTCAAAGGTTTTGTCCGCCGGCTTTTCAGGTGCTAGTAAGTCCTTCATGAGCGCGTAGGTCTTTGGTCCGCAGCTGGTCAGGAGATGAGCCCGTCGCTTGTCGGCCGCTGCATCCCCCAGACATTCTTTCATAACGAAGCTTTGCTGAAGCCTCTCGACAAAATCGTCCCAGTCTTCCCCAACACAGTACCGTTCCTCTGTGCTACCAGTGGCCATTCTCGTGGGTCGTGAATTCCCGTTTCTCGTCGCCAATGTAAAGTCCTTACTCTACAGAATGAAACCACACGAGGCACCTTCCGGGGACAAGGCCACTCTATGACCTTAATTCTTTATTCACAGGACTCCAAAGACAATGACCCTGCGTGGGACCTCCCTTTTTATACCTGAATGATCAGGTAAGGAGTGTCTCCCACAAGTTCACCCCTTGTGGTCAAGGTGTGCATCTAGGTTGAGTGTATACAGTGATACAGTGGTGTTACATTGTGGTTACATACATGACAGAAGGCACCTCAAGTCGCTGGAGATGCATCACCAATGAGTTCTCCGCAAGATCCTGCAAATCCCCCGGGAGGACAGACGCACCAACGTCAGCGTCCTCGACCAGGCCCAACATCCACAGCATTGAAGCACTGACCACACTCGACCAGCTCCGCTGGGCAGGGCCACATTGTCCGTATGCCAGATACAAGACTCCCTAAGCAAATGCTTTATGCGGAGCTCCTTCATGGTAAACGAGCCAAAGGTGGGCAGCGGAAACGTTACAAGGGACCACCCTCAAAGCCTCCCTGGTAAAGTGCGACATCACCACTGACACCTGGGAGACTCTGGCCGCAGACCGCCCGAGGTGGAGAAAGTGCATCCCGGAGGGCGCTGAGCTCTTCGAGTCTCAACGCAAAGAGCGTGAAGAGGCCAGGCTCAGGCAGCGGAAGGAGCGTGCGGCAAACCAGCCCCACCCACCCCTTCCCTCGACGGCTATCTGTCCCACCTGTGACAGGGTCTGTGGCTCTCGTATCGGACTGTTCAGCCACCAGAGAACTCACTTTGGGAGTGGAACCACGTCTTCCTCGATTCCGAGGGACTGCCTATGATGATGAGACTGAATACTGTAAACTCCGAACAGGTACAAACCTGGCTCTACTTTATTAGGGGCCAAAGTGATCACATTACAAGATGGCTGGCCTTTTATACTTGGGCTACACACACGGCACAGGTATAAAAGGCCTTTTCACAAATTGAGACGGTCCGGGGCTGTCCGCTCCCGAGTTGATCGTCTCAGTTCAACTCCAGCCTTGGGCGAGTGTTCTGAGTCTGTTATGACTGGGGGCTGGGGCCGATCTGATGGGAGTGGCAATGACCACGCCAGGGATTGAAAGTCCAGATTCATTGATGACAGCGGAGTCCTCTGGTGACCGAGGGTAGGTTGGTTGGTCACTGATTGTGTCTTCCTCAGACTGTTCCGGTTCATCCGTGTGCCACAGCTTTATCTGATCGACATGTTTCCTGCATGTCAGCCCATTCTTGAGCTTGACGATAAGCACTCTGTTACCCTCCTTGGCCGTAACAGTACCGGCGACCCACTTGGGACCTTGACCATAATTCAGTACATACACAGGATCATTGATAGAAATGTAGCATGACACAGCAGCGCGATCATGATATCCTTGCTGACTTTGACGTCTGTATTCGACACGATTATTCAAGTCAGGGTGGACAAGAGAGAGCCTGGTCTTGAGATCTCTCTTCATCAATAGTTCAGCAGGGGAGACCCCGGTAAGTGTATGGGGCCTTGTCCTGTAACTAAGCAATATGTGTGACAAGCGAGTTTGCAGTGAACCTTGAGTTACACGGTTCATACTCGGCTTGATGGTTTGGACTGCACGCTCTGCTTGTCCGTTGGATGCAGGTTTGAATAAGAATTAGAATTAGGAACAGGAGTAGGCCATCTAGCCCCTCGAGCCTGCAACGCCATTCAACAAGATCATGGCTGATCTGGCCGTGGACTCAGCTCCACTTACCCGCCCGCTCCCCGTAACCCTTAATTCCCTTATTGGTTAAAAATCTATCTATCTGTGACTTGAATACATTCAATGAGCTAGCCTCAACTGCTTCCTTGGGCAGAGAATTCCACAGATACACAACTCTCTGGGAGAAGAAATTCCTTCTCAACTCGGTTTTAAATTGGCTCCCCCGTATTTTGAGGCTGTGTCCCCTAGTTCTAGTCTCCCCTACCAGTGGAAACAACCTCTCTGCCTTTATCTTGTCTATCCCTTTCATTATTTTAAATGTTTCTATAAGATCACCCCTCATCCTTCTGAACTCCAACGAGTAAAGACCCAGTCTACTCAATCTATCATCATAAGGTAGCCCCCTCATCTCCGGAATCAGCCGAGTGAATCGTCTCTGTACCCCCTCCAAAGCTAGTATATCCTTCCTTAAGTAAGGTGACCAAAACTGCACGCAGTACTCCAGGTGCGGCCTCACCAATACCCTGTACAGTTGCAGCAGGACCTCCCTGCTTTTGTACTCCATCCCTCTCGCAATGAAGGCCAACATCCCATTCGCCTTCCTGATTACCTGCTGCACCTGCAAACTAACCTTTTGGGGTTCATGCACAAGGACCCCCAGGTCCCTCTGCACCTCAGCATGTTGTAATTTCTCCCCGTTCAAATAATATTCCCTTTTACTGTTTTTTTTTCCAAGGTGGATGACCTCACACTTTCCGACATTGTATTCCATCTGCCAAACCTTAGCCCATTCGCTTAACCTATCCAAATCTCTTTGCAGCCTCTCTGTGTCCTCTACACAACCCGCTTTCCCACTAATCTTTGTGTCATCTGCAAATTTTGTTACACTACACTCTGTCCCCTCTTCCAGGTCATCTATGTAAATTGTAAACAGTTGTGGTCCCAGCACCAATCCCTGTGGCACACCACTAACCACCGATTTCCAACCCGAAAAGGACCCATTTATCCCGACTCTCTGCTTTCTGTTCGCCAGCCAATTCTCTATCCATGCTAATACATTTCCTCTGACTCCGCGTACCTTTATCTTCTGCAGTAACCTTTTGTGTGGCACCTTATCGAATGCCTTTTGGAAATCTAAATACACCACATGCATCGGTACACCTCTATCCACCATGCTCGTTATATCCTCAAAGAATTCCAGTAAATTAGTTAAACATGATTTCCCCTTCATGAATCCATGCTGCGTCTGCTTGATTGCACTATTCCTATCTAGATGTCCCGCTATTTCTTCCTTAATGATAGTTTCAAGCATTTTCCCCACTACAGGTGTTTGAATGGCGCTGACCTCACATGTTTGATACCATTGAGTTTCATGAACTCTTGAAACTCCAGACTAGTGAAGCAAGATCCGTTGTCGCTTACAACGATGTCAGGCAGACCATGCGCAGCAAACATGACACAAAGGCTCTCAATGGTAGCTGTGGATGTGCTGGATGACATGATTATACACTCTATCCACTTGGAATATGCATCCACCACAACTAAGAACATCTTTCCCAGGAAGGGACCTGCAAAGTCGATGTGGATCCTGGACCATGGTGTAGATGGCCACGACCACAGACTCAGCGGCGATTCCGCTGGTGCTTTGCTGAGCTGCATGCAGGTGTTGCACTGATGCACACATGATTCCAGATCAGAGTCAATCCCAGGCCACCATACATGAGACCTGGCAATGGCTTTCATCATGACAATACCGGGATGCGTGCTATGTAGATCATTTCTCTCTCACTTTCTTGGGCATTAACAACACGATTACCCCACAGTGAACAATCTGACTGAATGGATAGTTCGTCTTTGCGACGGTTGTAAGGTTTTGTCTCATCACCCATTTGTTTGGTTATGGCAGACCAATCACCACTAAGGACACAGCGTTTCACAGCCGATAATATCGGGTCCTGGCTGGTCCAGGTCCTAACTTGTTGGGCTGTGACAGGGGTTCCTTCACTTTCAAAAGCATCCATGACTTAACAGTAGGTCGGCAGGTTGTGGCCTCTCCACCTCCGGTGTGGGCAACGGCAGACGGCTCAGTGCATCGGCACAATTCTCGGTGCCAGGTCTGTGGCGAATGGCATAACCATAGGCAGATAATGTCAGAGTCCACCTCTGGATGCGGGACGATGCGTTGGTGTTGATACCTTTGTTTTCCGAAAACAATGAAATGAGCGGCTTGTGATCTGTTTCCAGTTCAAACCGAAGACCAAACAGGTACTGATGCACCTTTTTAACCCCATACACACAGGCTAGTGCTTCTTTCTCTACCATTCTGTAGGCTCTTTCCGCCTTTGACAAACTTTTTGAAGCATATGCAACAGGTTGTAATTTGCCCGACTCGTTAGCTTGTTGGAGCACGCAACCAACCCCATATGACGAAGCATCACAGGCCAATACTAGACGCTTACACCGATCATAATGTACCAGCAGCTTGTTAGAGCAAAGCAGATTAGTAGCTTTCTCAAAAGCTCTGTCTTGAGACGCACCCCAAACCCAGTTGTCGTCTTTTCTTAGCAGCACGTGCAGTGGCTCTCATAAGGTGCTCAATCTGGGTAGGAAATTACTGAAGTAGTTGAGCAGACCCAGGAACGAACACAGCTCCGTCACATTCTGAGGCTTGGGTGCATTTTTGATGGCCTTGGTTTTCGAGTCCGTAGGCCTGATGCCGTCAGCAGCAATTTTCCTCCGCAGGAATTCGACTTCCGGTGCCATGAAGACGCACTTCAAGCGTTTTAGTTTGAGTCCCACTTTGTCCAGACGATGTAGAACCTCTTCCAGATTGTTCAGCTGTTCGGCGGAGTCACGACCTGTGACCAGTATGACATCTTGGAACACGACGGTTCTGGGGGACGGACTTCAGTAGAATTTTCATGTTCCTCTGAAATATTGTTGCAGATGAGAAAATTCTAAAAGGGCACCTGTTGGAGATATACAGTCCTTTATGAGTGTTGATGCACGTAAGTTTCTTCAACGTGTCGACCAGCTCCTGTGTCATGTGTCAGATCCAGTTTTGTGAACGACTTCCCTCCCGGCTAGCGTTGCAAACAGGTCATCAGCTTTTGGTAACGGGTATTGATCCTGTTTCGAAACTCGGTTGATCGTAGCCTTGTAGTCTCCTGACAGTGCCGTCACTTTTCAACACGGGAACAATGGGGCTGGCCCATTCATTAAATTCGACCGGTGATATGATCCCTTCATGCTGGAGTCTGTCCAGTTCGATTTCGACCTTTTCCCTCATCATGCACGGAACTACCCGAGCTTTATGATGGACGGGTTTTGCATCTGAGCCCACGTGGATCTGAACCTTGGCTCCCGTGAAATTGCCGATGCCTGGTTTAAACAGCGAGGGGAACTTGCTCAGCACTTGAGCTCATGGAGTATCCTCCTCCGATGACAATGCTTTGATATCGTTCCAATTCCATTTGATTTTTTTTAACCCGTTCCTGCCAAACAGCCTTGGACCATTGCCTGGAACAATCCATAACAGTAAATCGTGAACCGCACCATCATACGACACCTTGATTACTGCACTGCCAATCACCATTATGAGTTCTTTAGTGTACGTCCGCAACTTGGCATCGACTGGACTCAGCTTAGGCCTCACAGCCTTCGTATCCCACAGCCTGTCGAATGTCCTCTGGCTCATTATTGATTGACTCGCCCCCGTGTCCGGTTCCATCGATTCCGGCACACCATTAAGTTTTACAGTAATCATTATCGGTTGGCTCTTTGTTCGGAACAAATACAGTCCATACACTTCCTCCTCTGGTATCTCGGATTGCATCTCCAGATCCGCGCTGACTGGTCATCATCCTCCACGTGGTGTGTCGCAGCACGCTTGCTCAGTTGTGGACACATGCGCTGGAGATGCCCCACTCTCGAACAGCCTTTACAACTATACTGTTTAAACCCACACTGATGAGGCCGATGATGGCCCCCACAACGCCAACGCGATGATAGCGGATTCATTCCCGTTGGCGTTCTTTGAGCAGCCACAGGTTTCGCGTACGCGGTCGGGTAGGCCCTGCCACATGCAGCTCTGCCAAACGACGATACCATCTTGTTTACAGTACTTGCCGAGTTCCGATTTTTCAATGATTATCTGCTTTAAGCTTTTGTCCGTCATCATGCAGGCCTGGGCAATCGTGACGGCCTTGCTCAAGTCCAGCGTCTCCACCGCCAGTAGCTTACGCAGGATCACCTCGTGGTTGATGCCGAATGCAGAGAAGTCCCGCAGCATGCCTGCCAACGACGTGTCGAACTTACACGGTCCAGCTACACGTCTTGGGTCGGCAACAAATTCCAACACATCCTGGCCCTCAGAACGAACGTGCGTATAGAACCGATATCTTGAGATGATGATGCCTTCATCTGGTTTGAGATGGTCACGTACCAGAGCACACAATGTTTCACAGCCCTTCTCCGTTGCACTTGAGGGCGAGAGGGGATTCTTTATGAGTCCATAGATTTTCGGACCGCAAAACGTAAGGAAGGGGACCGCCCGGCGTCGAACTGCATCTGCCTCTTCCTCCATTTTGTTGGCCACGAAGTACTGGTTCAAGCGGGCTACAAAGTCTGCCCAATCTTCTCCCTCCCCGAATCGCTCCAGAATTCCAATTGTGCTCATTTTTGCATGTGAAGGTTCTCGTTACCTCGTCGCCAAATGTTGTGTAGGCAATAACTCAAAAGACTGTACACTCCGAACTGGCTCAACTTTATTAGGGCCCAAAGTGCTTACATTACAAGGTGGCTGGCCTTTTATACCTCGGCCGCACACGCGTGCGCACAGCCCAATGACCTCCGACAGTGGCGCCACCTGGTGGCTAGCAAACCCAAGCATACATGCATGACAAGCCTCCTCAGAATCTTACACGTTTCAATGAGACCACCTTTCATTCTTTGAAACACCAGAGATTATAGGATCAATCTCAGCTCACAGGACATTCCTCTCATCCCAGTGATCAGTCCAGTTGCTGCTCTCCATCAAAGGCAAGTATATCCTCCTTAAGGTAAGAAGATATTTTGTCTCGGGATGTGGGACTCGTTGGCAAGGCCAGCATTTATTGCCCATCCCGAGTCGCCCCTTGGGAAGGTGGTGATGAGCCGCCTTCTTGAACCGCTACAGTCCGTGTGGTGAAGGTGCTCCCACAGTGCTGTTAGATTGGGAGTTAAAAGAATTCGTCCCATCGTACCTGTGCTAGCATTTGATCCAGCGTTCCACCTCCCTATCTCTCACCTCCTCCAGCCCCTACACCCCTCCCTATCTCTGTAACCCCCTCCAGCCCCTACACCCCTCCCTATCTCTGTAACCTCCTCCAGCCCCTACACCCCTCCCTATCTCTCACCTCCTCCAGCCCCTACACCCCTCCCTATCTCTCACCTCCTCCAGCCCCTACACCTCTCCCTATCTCTGTAACCCCCTCCAGCCCCTACACCCCTCCCTATCTCTGTAACCTCCTCCAGCCCCTACACCCCTCCCTATCTCTGTAACCTCCTCCAGCCCCTACACCCCTCCCTATCTCTGTAACCTCCTCCAGCCCCTACACCCCTCCCTATCTCTGTAACTTCCTCCAGCCCCGACACCCCTCCCTATCTCTGTAACCTCCTCCAGCCCCTACACCCCTCCCTATCTCTGTAACCCCCTGCAGCCCCTACACCCTCCCTATCCCTGTAACCTCCTCCAGCCCCTACACCCCTCCCTATCTCTGTAACCTCCTCCAGCCCCTACACCCCTCCCTATCTCTGTAACCCCCTCCAGCCCCTACACCCCTCCCTATCTCTGTAACCCCCTCCAGCCCCTACAACCCTCCCTATCTCTGTAACCCCCTCCAGCCCCTACAACCCTCCCTATCTCTGTAACCCCCTGCAGCCCCTACACCCCTCCCTATCTCTGTAACCCCCTGCAGCCCCTACACCCTCCCTATCCCTGTAACCTCCTCCAGCCCCTACACCCCTCCCTATCTCTGTAACCTCCTCCAGCCCCTACACCCCTCCCTATCTCTGTAGCCCCCTCCAGCCCCTACACCCCTCCCTATCTCTGTACCCTCCTCCAGCCCCTACACCCCTCCCTATCTCTGTAATCTCCTCCAGCCCCTACACCCCTCCCTATCTCTGTAACCTCCTCCAACCCCTACAACCCTCCCAGATCTCTGCGCTCCTCCAATTCTGGCCTCTTGCCTATACTCCCGATTCCCATCGCTCCACCATCGGTGGCCGTGCCTTCAGTTGCCTGGGCCCCAAACTCTGGAACTCCCTCCCTGAACTCCTCCGTCTCTCTCTCTCCTCCTTGTAGTATCAGCCGTGGCTCAGTGGGCAGCACACTCACCTCTGAGTCAGAATGTTGTGGGTTCAAGTCCCACTCCAGGCACTTGAGCACATAAATCTTGGCTGACACTCAGTGCAGTACTGAGGGAGTGCCGCACTGTCGGAGGGGCAGTACTGAGGGAGTGCCGCACTGTCGGAGGGGCAGTACTGAGGGGGTGCCGCACTGTCGGAGGGGCAGTACTGAGGGAGCGCCGCACTGTCGGAGGGGCAGTACTGAGGGGGTGCCGCACTGTCGGAGGGGCAGTACTGAGGGGGTGCCGCACTGTCGGAGGGGCAGTACTGAGGGGGTGCCGCACTGTCGGAGGGGCAGTACTGAGGGAGCGCCGCACTGTCGGAGGGGCAGTACTGAGGGGGTGCCGCACTGTCGGAGGGGCAGTACTGAGGGGGTGCCGCACTGTCGGAGGGGCAGTACTGAGGGAGTGCCGCACTGTCGGAGGGGCGGTACTGAGGGAGCGCTGCACTGTCGGAGGGGCAGTACTGAGGGAGCACCACACTGTCGGAGGGGCAGTACTGAGGGAGCGCCGCACTGTCGGAGGGGCAGTACTGAGGGAGCGCCGCACTGTCGGAGCGGCAGTACTGAGGGAGCGCCGTACTGTGCTGTCAGAGGGGCAGTACTGAGGGAGCGCCGCACTGTCGGAGGGGCAGTACTGAGGGAGTGCCGCACTGTCGGAGGGGCCGTTTTTCGGATGAGTCGTTAAACCGAGGCCCCGTCTGCCCTCTCGGGTGGATGTAAAAGATCCCGGGGCCACTATTTGGAAGAAGAGCAGGGGGAGTTCTCCCTGGTGTCCTGGGGCTAATATTTATCCCACAACCAACATCACTAAAACAGATGATCTGGGTCATTATCACATCGCTGTGTGTGGGATCTTGCTGTGCGCAAATCGGCGTTTCCCACATTACAACAGTGAGCACACTTCAGAAGTACTTCATTGGCTGTGAGGTGCTTTGAGACATCCGGTGGTCGTGAAAGATGCTATATAAATGTAAGTGTGTCTTTATGACGCTCCTTAAAACCGACCTTATTGACCCAACCTGTTGGAATATCTCCTTATGTGGCTCGATGTGAAATTCTGTCTTGAGAATCGCTCATGTGAGTCACCTTGGGACATTTTACTACGTTTGAAGGTACTACGTAAATATAAGTTGCTGGTGACTAATGGCTATGTTTCTTCTGCTACAGCTGATATGATGCTGGACCAGTCAAAATTCACGTACGGTGAGTGTGAGGGAAGGTGTCTATATTCTAAAACATGGCCATTAATGGTCGCGTTTCTGCCCACACACAACTCCAGGGTCCACTTCCCCATTCCCCCTTTGGTTATGGTTTTTATTCGTTCCTGGGATGTGGGCGTCGCTGGCAAGGCCGGCATTTATTGCCCATCCCTCATCGCTCCTTGAGAAGGTGGTGGTGAACCTCCTTCTTGAACCGCTGCAGTCCGTGTGGTGAAGGTGCTCCCACAGTGCTGTTAGGGAGGGAGTTCCAGGATTGTGACCCAGCGACGATGAAGGAACGGCCGATATATTTCCAAGTCGAGGGATGGTGTGTGTGTGACTGGGAGGGGAACGTGGAGGGGGTGGTGTTCCCATGGACCTGCTGCCCTTGTCCTTCGAGGCGGGTAGAGGTGGCGGGTTTGGGAGGTGCTGCCGAAGAAGCCTTGGCGAGTTGCCGCGGTGCATCATTATCACCATAGGCAGTCCCTCGGAATCGAGGAAGACTTGCCTCCACTCTTAACACGAGTCCTGAGGTGGCTGAACAGTCCAATACGGGAACCACAGTCCCTGTCACAGGTGGGACAGATAGACGTTGAGGGAAGGGGAGGGTGGGACAGATAGACGTTGAGGGAAGGGGAGGGTGGGACTGGTTTGCCGCACGCTCCTTCCGCTGCCTGCGCTTGGTTTCTGCATGCTCTCGGCGACGAGACTTGAGGTGCTCAGCGCCCTCCCGGATGCACTTCCTCCACTTAGGGCGGACTGGTCTTTGGCCAGGGACTCCCAGGTGTCGGTGGGGATGTTGCACTTTATCAGGGAGGCTTTGAGGGTGGTCCCTTGTAACGTTTCCTCTGCCCAACTTTGCCTCGTTTGCCTGTGAAGGAGCTCCGAGTAGAGCGCTCGCTTTGGGGAGTCTCGTGTCTGGGGACATGCGGACAATGTGGCCCTGCCCAGCGGAGCTGGTCGAGTGTGGTCAGTGCTTCGATGCTGGGGATGTTGGCCTGGTCGAGGACGGTAAGGTTGGTGCGTCTGTCCTCCCGGGGGATTTGCAGGATCTTGCGGAGATATAGTTGGTGGTATTTCTCCAGCGACTTGAGGTGTCTACTGTACATGGTCCGTGTCTCTGAGCCATACAGGAGGGCGGGTATCACTACAGCCCTGTAGACCATGAGCTCGGTGGTGGATTTGATGGCCTAGTCTTCAAACACACTTTTCCTTTATTAACTATTTAATATATCACAACCACATGTCCGTTTACTGCTTTTCTGTTTCTCTCATGAACGCAGATTACTTCTCCACCCGGAAATACGGGTTAATTGCCGCTGCGATCATGGCTGTGATTGGGTTGGTCATCGTGTTTTGTAAGTATTCAAGTCACAGGAGGATCCCAATGGGCCCCTCGAGCCCGTGCTGTGCCGGCTCTGTGACAGAGCGACCCCAATCAGTCCCACTCCCCCCTGCCCTTTCCCCACAGCCCTGGTACATTTCCCCTTCCAGTATTTACCCAATTCCCGGTTTGAAAGTCACTATTGAACCTGCTCCGACCGAGCTTTCAGGCAGCGCGTTCCCGGTCGCAACAACTCGCTGCGTTAAAAACATTCTCCCCATCTCCCCCTCTGGTTCCATCGTCGATTATCGTCAATCTGTGTCCCTCTGGTTACCCGCCCTTGTGCCATTTTGTGCACAGTGCTCCCAGTGTGGTCTAACCCAGGTATACGGAGACCAGAACTGTATACAGTGCTCCCAGTGTGGTCTAACCCAGGTATATGGAGACAAGAACTGTGCACCGTGCTCCCACTGTGGTCTAACCCAGGTATATGGAGACCAGAACTGTGCACAGTGCTCCAAGTGTGGTCTAACCCAGGTATATGGAGACCAGAACTGTGCACAGTGCTCCAAGTGTGGTCTAACCCAGGTATATGGAGACCAGAACTGTGCATAGTGCTCCAAGTGTGGTCTAACCCAGGTATATGGAGACCAGAACTGTGCACAGTGCTCCCAGTGTGGTCTAACCCAGGTATATGGAGACCAGAACTGTGCACAGTGCTCCAAGTGTGGTCTAACCCAGGTATATGGAGACCAGAACTGTGCACAGTGCTCCAAGTGTGGTCTAACCCAGGTATATGGTGACCAGAACTGTGCACAGTGCTCCAAGTGTGGTCTAACCCAGGTATATAGAGACCAGAACTGTGCACAGTGCTCCAAGTGTGGTCTAACCCAGGTATATGGAGACCAGAACTGTGCACAGTGCTCCCAGTGTGGTCTAACCCAGGTATATGGAGACCAGAACTGTGCACAGTGCTCCCAGTGTGGTCTAACCCAGGTATATGGAGACCAGAACTGTGCACAGTGCTCCAAGTATTTCTCCTGAATTCCATATTGGATTAAATGGTGACTATCTTACATTGATGACCCATAGTCTTGAAGTCTCTAACAAATGGAGTGATACTCTGCACATCTATCCAACGGAACCCATGGATCATTTTAAAGACCTGTATGAGATCTCCTCTGAGCTTTTTCTTATCTAAAAAAACAAGCCCCAATCTGTTCACCCAGCAGGATTTAGGGCCAATAAAACCTATGTCCTTTCCATTGTTAAAAATGCATTTTCTGAATGTGAGTGTCGCTGGTGATGCTGGCTTTTGGTCCAATTGAGTGTCCTGCTGACTATTTCAGAGCAGGATCTGTCACATTCGGGGAATGGAGAGTTTTAGCGATGAGGAAAAATTGGAGAGGCTGGGGCTGTTTTCTTTGGAACAGAAGAGGCTGAGGGGAGACCTGATTGAGGTGTATAAAATGATGAGGGGCCTGGATAGAGTGGATAGGAAGGACTGTTTCCCTTGGCCGAGGGGTCAACAACCAGGGGGCACAGATTGAAAGTAATTGGGGGGAGGTTTAGAGGGGATTTGACAAGAAATGTCTTCACCCAGAGGGTATCACAGTGCG